>NW_012118321.1:1440390-1487566 GCF_000951035.1 Colobus angolensis palliatus
TTTGAAAACTGGCACAAGACAGGGATGCCCTCTCTCACCACTCCTATTCAACATAGTGTTGGAAGTTCTGGCTAGGGCAATCAGGCAAGAGAAAGAAATAAAGGGTATTCAATTAGGAAAAGAAGAAGTCAAATTGTCCCTGTTTGCAGATGACATGATTGTATATTTCATAATGATTTTATTTGTATATGTCATTTGCCAGGATATTATATTTAATTGTTATAACAGAAAAATACAATGTAAGTTCATTTTTAGAAATTTTAAACTTTTAAACTGTTTTGCCTGCATTCTTATTTAAATATTCTTTGGTTAATGATTGATTGTTGATGTTATTAGGAGATTCTGATTTTTAAAATAGTAATTTAACGTGTATGTAAATGATACTTCATAGCTTTTTGCTGTGCTAATATTGCTTTTGAGTTTGCTAACTTTCAATTTCAAAAGTGTTTTTGTGTATGACTTAACAAAGGGGATACGTTCTGAAAAATGTGTCCTTAGGCAGTTTCGTCATTGTGTGAACATCGTACAGCGTACTTACACAAACCTAGATGGTGTAGCCTACCATACACCTAGGCCGTATGGTATAGCTTGTGGCCCCTTGGCTACAAACCTGTACAGCATATTACTGTACTGGATACTGTAGGCAAATATAACACAATTGTAAGTATATTTGTATCTAAACATAGAAAAGGTATAGTAAAATATGGTATATAGTTTAAAAATATTACACATCTGTAGGGCACTTATCGGGAATGGAAGTTGTAGGACAGCAGGTGGCTCTGAGTGAGCCAGTAAGTGAGTTGTGAGAGAATGTGAAGACCTAGAACATTACTGTATACTACTGTAGGCTTTATAAACACTCTACACTGAGTCTACACTAAATGTATTTTGAAATATTCTTCTTTATTCAATAATAAATTAAACTTAACTTACTGTACATTTCTATAAACTTCTTAATTTTTTTAACTTTTTACTTGTTTCTAATAACTCTTAGCTTAAAACACAAACTTGTTTTAAGCTTTCTTTATCTCCTTATTCCATAAGCTGTTTTCTTTTTCTTTTTCACTGTTTAAACGTTGTTATTAAAAACTAAGATACAGGCTGGGTGTGGTGGCTCATGCCTGTAATGCCAGAAATTTGGGAGGCCAAGGCAGGCAGATCACGAAGTCAAGAGATCGAGACCATCCTGGCCAACATGGTGAAACCCCGTCTCTACTAAAAACACAAAAAAGAAATGATCTGGGTATGTTGGTGCATGCCTGTAGTCCCAGCTACTTGGGAGGCTGAGGCAGGAGAATCCCTTGAACACAGGAGGTGGAGGTTGCTGTGAGCCGAGATCGTGCCACTGCACTCCAGCCTGGCGACAGAGCGAGACTCCATCTCAAGACAAAATCAGAAACAAAAAAATCTAAGATACACAGACACACAAATTAACCTAGACCTATCTAGGGTCAGGAACATCAATGTCACTGTCTTCCACCTCCACATTTGCTCCACTAGATCTTCAGAGGCAGTAACACACATGCTGTTGTCATTTCCTATAATGACAATGCCTTCCTCTGGAATATCTCCTAAAGAAACTGAGGCTGTTTTACGGTTCACTTTGGTTTTAAGAAGTGCAGGAGTACCTTCTAAAATGATAAATAGTATAGTAAATACATATTCCGGTAACATAGTCATTTATTATCACTATCAAATATTATATACTGTACATAATTTTATGTGCTATGTTATGACAACACCAAATCATGAATTTTTCAGCTGTACTATAATATTATGGAACCACCATTGTATATGCTCAAATAATAAAAAGTATGGTATACAAAAATTTAATCTCGTAATATACTTGTTTGCTGTCATCAAATATTGTGCACTGTATGTATTATATGTGCTACACTTTGTTTTGTGTTTTTTTTTTTTTTTTTAAGGAGTTTTGCTCTTGTTGCCCAGGCTGGAGTGCAATGGCTCAATCTTGGCTTACCACAACCTCTGCCTCCTGGTTTTAAGCGATTCTCTTGCCTCAGCCTCCTGAGTAGCTGGAATTATAGGCATGCACCACCACATGATGCTAATTTTGTATTTTTAGTAGAGACGGAGTTTCTCCATGTTGGTCAGGCTGGTCTCAAACTCCCAACCTCAGGTGATCCGCCCCCGTTGGCTTCCCAAAGTGCTGGGATTACAGGCATGAGCCACCGCGCCTGGCCCTGTGCTATACTTTTATATGAATGGTAACACTGTAGGTTTGTTTACACCAGTATTACCACAAACACATGAGTAATATGTCGCACTAGAATTTTAGGACAGCTACTATGTCACTAGGCAATAGGAATTTTTTAGCTCCATTTGAAACTTACGGGACCACCATTGTATATGCAGTCCATCGTTGACCAAAATATTTTTATATGGGGCAGAACTGTCATTTCACATATCGTCCCCTTTCATATTCATTAAATGTTATTATTAAGAAGTATTTAAAATGTCAATATATATTTGTTAGGATTGTTAAATTAGAAAATCTATCATATTTTCTGTCCAGTGTGTAATTATTCAGGAAATACTACTTTTTGCTGTTGCTGTTACTACTACTTCTTCTATGTTTATTAGTAACACAGCACTTTTACTTACCACTTTAAACAGGACGATATTCATAGAAATTGTAATAACTAAATAAGCTGATAATATCACACAGGAAGATTTTTAAAAATACATTGAACTCTTATGATTCAATGAATATTTTTACATTCAGTGAATCTAGTACAATGAGTAGGCGGTTATAATGTAAAATTTAATTATCTCTCACAACAAACATGCTTCTCCACATCTCACTTTAAACCAGTTCTACATACCCAGTGTTTAACATATAGCTCTATTTTTCATATTCCATTTTTCATAATATAGACAGACCAGTGTTCAATTTTATTTCCAGGATGTTGTAGTTTTTTCCAGTTTTTTGTACGGATTGAAATATATTCTGCTTATTGATATTCAATTTGTTCACCCTTTAGATCACTTCTTGCAAATCCATGCCAAAAGAGATCTAAATGCATTTTCATACAATTGAAGCCTGGAAAACAAAAAGAAGACGTTGGGAAGAGAGCAGAGGTGAGTGGCTTCAGTTGACTGCTTTTGATTCTTTTCAATCCAATATTCAGATTACATATTTTCAAAAATCAATTCATTCTGTTTTTTGAGCGCAGTATCTCTTCTATTAATGTACTGTTGGAATGATTGCCTTCTATGTAGTTTGCGAAGTTTGATCCCAACTATTGCCAAAATATGTACTATTCTGTAATCACTCTTGTTGAGTTTCACTATATTAGTCCCACATTTGGAGGTGAGTTTGAAGTTACAAAAGAAGCAACATTCAATTTGCATCACCCTGGGCCAAGTGTGTTTCCAGTTAATGAAGTTGGGTCTTATCTCTCTCCTAGGACCCAGACACCATGGAAACTTAACCACAAAAGATGGGCAGTTAGAAAGGATGGTTAGTCTTCACTACATTCTGGAATTTTTGTGTCTGTATGTGAGGAATTTCTAAATGGGAAATCTGTGTAGTTACTACAGTCACCTTTACCATGATGGAAGTTCATGTTGTGATAATGTGCATGTCACTATTTTGTTAAAAAACTTTAACATGTATTTCTCAAATATTTCTAATGACAGTTCTGGGATAGAAAATTAATAACAATTTCATGTAATGAGAAAAGTTGTGAGTGATTTTGAACACTACTAGAATTTGATCAAAGGAATTCATAATGACATGTGTTAATGATCAGTATTAATTATTATTTTTATTAACATTAAAAATTATTGTTATACAGATAGAAAACTTTTGGCCGGGCGCTGTGGCTCACGCTTGTAATCCCAGCACTTTGGGAGGCTGAGGCAGGAGGATCACAAGGTCAGGAGATCAAGACCATCCTGGCTAACATGGTGAAACCCTGTCTCTCCTAAAAATACAAAAAATTAGCTGGGCATTGTAGTGGGCACCTGTAGTCCCAGCTACTCGAAAGACTGAGACAGGAGAATGGTGTGAACCCGGGAGGCGGAGCTTGCAGTGAGCTGAGATCCAGCCACTGCACTCCAGCCTGGGCAACAGAGCGAGACTCCATCTCAAAAAAAAAATAAAAAAGAAAAGAGAACTTTCATTAGATTAAAGTGACTTGTTTGTTTATGATACTAGAGAAAGTAACCATTGTTTTTCTTTTTCTCATATTGGATTTTTAATGATGCATATACTTTTCTTTTACTGTAGTTCATGAATCTAAGATATGCTTACCCCCAGATGAACACAGATTTCTGCATTCCCATATCTTTTTCATAATGAATTCCATGGTAACTTAATATTGAAATCTATTTTTTTGATTTAAACAAACATATATTTTGTCCCCATAATCGAAGCTAATGTGCATTTCTGTGTGTGTTTTGAGCCTGTCATTTGCTAAAATATAGCATTAGACTCTGATTTTTATGTAGTATCAGTTCATGAATGTGAAAAATTTTCACCTGTCTAGATCAAAAAACATTTGGTGTTTTATGATACAACACTGTAATTAAAGTGGTATACATTTGGATTAATGATATAAACTGAGGATGTAAACATTTTTTTACTATATACACATTTTCCCATATATCAAAACAGTTTACACTCTTTTCTAACAAAGTCTCTGTGAATTACTTGGACAATAACCCTTTATGTTCAAATTTTGACAATACCATTGAGGATGTAGTGTGGCTACTATTTTTCCTACTTTCTCTAAGGATTTCTTGAATGATGTAACTTGTTGATATTTAGATGTTAAAAATAACATCGTTTTGTAAAGTTTCCCTGAATGTAAGATCTGTGTTCCCAGCGTGCATTGGCAATGAGAGAATTTGGGCAAAATGAAATGAAAGTCCTTCTTACAAAGTAGACGGTACATATCTGATTTTGGTACATGCCATACATTTTGTTTTTGTCAAGAAACCCATGCTATGTTCTTCATTAACATATAGAAAAGATAAGAACTTTCTTAGCCTTTTCTGTTTATGTTGATAATGTTGTTATCTCCGTTATTTTTGCTATTCCTGACAGCCAGGTATATAACCAGGTTTTCAGTATATGTGCTGCTGAGGTGAGCACGTATAACTAGGGTTTCAAACCCAACTGTGTTCTCTATGATTCCTCCTTATATTTTAGACAGTTCTTGTTAGATTATTACACTTACGGTTTTTATGAATTAGAGTTGAATAAAGCCTTATAGCATCAATTATTAACTGATTTAGAATGCAGTGAAAATGGGTTTTAGTAGGTCAGTGATCTAATCTTGTGATAAGAGAACCTAGGCAACATAAAGTGTAGGCATACCTCAGAGATACTGTGTGTTCAGTTTCAGACCATCACAATAAAGCAAGTCACACAAATTCTTTAGTTTCCCCAGTGCATGTAAAACTTATGTTTACACTGTACTCTAGTCTATTAAATATGCAATAGCATTATGTCTAAAAAATACACATCTCAATTTAATAATTCTGTATTGGTTAAAAAAAAATGCTACAGTCATCTAATCCTTCAGTGAGTCATCATCTTTTTACTGGTAGGGGTCTTGCCTCAATGTCATTGGCTGTGGTTGGTAGTTGCTGAAGGTTGGGGTGGTTGGGGCACTTTCCGAAGTTGAAGTTAGCTGTATCAATTGATCTTGCCTTTACAAAAGATTTCACTGTAGCATGCAATGCTCTTGGGTAGCATTTTACCCACAAATGAACTTTTTTGCCAATTTGGAGTCAATTCTCTCTAACCCTGCTGTTGCATTTACAACTAAGTGTATTTACTGTTTTCAATTCTTTGTTGTCATTTCAACAATGTTCACGGCATCTTTACCAGGAGTAGATTTCATCTCAAGAAACCACTTTCTTTGCTCGTCCAGGAGAAGCAACTTCTCATTTGTTAAAGTTTTGTCATGAGATTGTAGCAATTCAGGCACACCTTCAGGCTTCAATATTTCTTGTTCTCTTGCTATCTCCACCAAGTCTGCAATTACTTCCTCCACTGAAGTCTTGAATGCCTCAAAGTCATCCCTGAGGGTAGGAATCAACTTCTCCGAAACACCTATTAATTTTGATATTTGACAGCTTTCTATAAATCACGTACATTCTTAAGGGAATCTAGAATGGTGAATCCTTTACAGAAGATTTTTAATTGACTTTGCCTAGATCCATCATAGCAATTACTATTTATGACAGCTATAGCCTTATGAAATGTATTTCTTAAATAATAAGCCTTGAAAATTAAAATCACTCCTTGATTCCTGGGCTCCAAAATGGATATTGCGTTAGCAGAGAGGAAAACAACATTTATCTCCTTACATTTCTCCATCAGAGTTCTTTGGTCACTAGGTACATTGTCAATGAGCAAAAATATTTTGAAAGGAATCTTTTTGTTTTTTAAGCAGTGGATCTCAATAGTGGGCTTAAAGTAGTAAACCATGCTGTAAAGAGTTGTGCTGTCATCCAGGCTTTGCTGTTCCATTTATAGAGTGCAGGCAGAGAAGATTTAGCATAATTCTCAAGGGTCCGAGGATTTTTAGTATCTTAAGTGAGCTTTGGCTTCAACTTATAGTCATCAGCTGCATTAGCCCCTAACAAGAGAGTCATCACCCTGTCCTTTAAAGCTTTGAGGCCACGCAGTGTTATCTCCTCTCTAGCTATAAAAATCCTAGATGGCATGTTCTTCCATTAGAAGGTAGTTTCATCTAGACTGAAAATCTCTTGTTTCATGTAGCCAACTTCATCTATGATCTTAACTAGATCTGGGTAACTTGCTATAGCTTCTATATCAACACTTAGTGCTTGTCCTTACATTTTTGTATGACAATGGCTTCTTTCCTTAAACCTCACGAATCCACCTTTGCTGGCTTCAAACTTTTCTTCTGCAACTTTCTCACCTCTCTCATCCTTCATAGAATTGAAAAGAGTCTTGCTTTGGATTAGTTTCTGGCCTAAGAGAATGTTGTGTCTGGTTTAATCTGTCCAGAGCACTCAAACTCTCCATATCAGCTATAAGACTGATTTATTTCCTTCTCCTTTGCATGTTCACTGGAGTAAAATTTTTAATTTCCTTCTAAAACTTTTCCTTGCATCCACAACTTGGCTCACTGTTTGGTGCAAAAGGCCTAGCTTTTGGCCTATCTTGGATTTTGACATTTTTCCTCACTAATCTTAATCAGTTTTTAATTTATAGTTAGGGATGTGTGACTCCTCCATTCACTTGAACACTTAGAAGTCACTGTGGGGTTTTTAATTGGCCGAATTTCCGTAGAATTTTTCTTTTCCTTTTTGGTCTCAGGGAATAGAGAATCCTAATGAGAGGGAGAAAGAAGGGAAATAGATGATTGGGCAGACAGTCAGGACACACATAACATTTAACAATTGTTTGCTGTCTTATATGGGTGGGGTTTGTGGCACCCCCAAAACAATTACAATAGTGACATCCACGACCACTGATCACAGATCAGCATGGCAGATATGATAATAAAAACAGTTTCATTTCTTTAAACAAGGTCTGTGATCCTAATCAGCAGGAAGGATCTAGAATGGTCCTTACGCCTTTTCTCTCAAGATTGAGGAATGGACATAAAAAAGGGAGGGTTTGTAACAACTTTTCTGTGACAAAGTTGTGAGTTCTTTTACGGTTGCTATGAACCGCCATGTTGAAGGTCACATAACTTGAACATGATCAGATAAACCAAGCGTGCAGCCATGGGAGGAACCTAAGCATTCAGACCAAGAAGTGGGGACTGAATTAGGAAGTGGACACTGCTTGACAAGACCCAGATTTCCACCAGGTTGAGCACTTGTGTCACCCCATGGCAGGATCCCGTCAGATCCTGCCTCCTGGCATCACCTCAATGCAAGAGCCAGTCAGATCATTCCTCATTACCCTCTGCTTATAAAATCCAACCCAACCCCCATCAAGGAGAAAGATTTGAGGCTTTCCTCTTGTCTCCTTGCCAGTCGACTTGCAAACAGTCTCCTTTGTCAAAAGCCAGAACCAAGGTATTGGCTGCTCTGTAAGACACTTGTGGAGTGTTCATAAATGTTTGTTATGAATTACCTCTTTTGAGTTTATCCGAGGTAATATTTTAGGCCTGTGTTTGAAACTGGATTCAATATCATCCAGTATAAAAATAATGATTTGTTGTAACAGGAGCAACATTTACTGCCTGTTAAGTTCATTGGGATTTGGAATCCACTTAAACCCCAGAAAATTGAGAAAAATCTAGAACCTGAAGAGGAGCAATGGAATAGTGGGGTTTAATATTCACTAATAATAGCAACATGTGCAGGATTAACCTCAGAAATTCCAGGACTTATATGTTTTAAGTAGTGTCTAAATTGGAAATTGCTGTGGCATTAAGAATTAGCCTTGACAGCCACAGTGATGAACACTGTGATATACTACTCAGTGATATGCTTATGATATTTTACGTAACTCAAGTAGTTTATACATGTTACTCCACTCAAACTTCACAGCCAATCTGTGCTATCAAATTAATAATGATTTTTATATAATATAGGTGTAATCTGGATCAAATGAAATAATCTCCAAATTTGTTCACTGATGAACACTTAGGTTGATTCTGTGTGTTTGCTATTTATTGTAAATAGCACTGCAATAAACATAGGAATACAGTTATCCCTGTGATATACTAATTTTCTTTCATTTGGACAAATAATTGGATTATATATCTTATATAATCCAATTAAGTCGACATTGAGTAAATGTTAATAATTATCCTTGTTGCTACTATATGTATTAATTAAATTGAACAAGTATAATTTACAGAAGGAATTCATAGATGAGTGTAGAAAGGTTGTGCAAGGCACCACAGAAAATTAATGGAATTGTTTTCTTTCTATGAAATGAATTTGTCTTAATTTTTCATAATAAATGTTTTGCTGTCTCACCATAATTGGGGAACCTAGGAAAATATATTCAATATTCAGATGTATTAATTTATTTCATTCTTCTTTCTTAAATGTTAGCTTCCTAGTCTTTTTTCTTTCTTTCTTTTCTTTTTTTTTTTTTTTTTTTTGAGACGGAGTTTCACTTATGTCACCCAGGCTAGAGTGCAATGGTGCGATCTCGGCTAACTGCAACCTCTAGCTCCAGGTTCAAGGGATTCTACTGCCTCAGCCTCCTGAATATTATAGGCACCCGCAACCATACCAGCTAATTTTTGTTTTTTCAGTAGACACAGGGTTTCACCATATTGGCCAGGCTGGTCTCAAACTTCTGACCTCAGGTGATCCACCCGCCTCGGCCACCCAAAATGCTGGGATTACAGGTGTGAGCCACCACGCCTGGACCCTAGTCGTTTAAAATTAAGAAAAATACTTATCCAAGCAAACCTATGTCATGTCTACTAAAGGAAACTAAATAGTTTTGTGTCTATACATGTGAAAACTTTATTTTTCCTACCAATTTTTGATTGATTTTTGTTTTGAATACAATCTTATTTTTGCTGTATGATTGTGGCTGGAATACGGGCAAAATAACTTTGTCATTTTTTGTCTTTTATTCTTGCCCCATTTCCTTAACTGTCAACCAATTCTTTTCATTTTTCAGATAATTCCATAAAGATAACAACCTTCCTTTGTATAATGAATTGCAGTATTTAATAAATAGCCTGCATAATCAGAGTTGTTAAGTCACCAAGAGTTACTTCTAATTGTAGAACTGGCCTATCACATCATGGGTTTTATGAACTGTCAGCTCAATACGGGTTTTACAGCCATTTGCTTCATTTAACATGTCATATCAGCCACCAGTTATTTTTGGAAACTTTGAATTTGTAAGCCATGATTACCTTGTGTTTATTATTAGTATATAATTGTTAAGAATACCATTTAGGAACTCCTGTAGTAGATTCTTCACATTTTTTTCTTTATATAACTTTTTATTAATATATTTGATCTGCATTAGAAAATAAGCAGAAGAATTTTATCATAATTCTTTTAAAATAATATAAAGAGTGCTAGTTATGGACAGGCAATGAATTAGAAATGAACAATACAGGACTTACTCATTATTAACGTGGATAAAGCCTGAGTTACATGATCCCTTCAATTTTGTGTATATGTGCTTTTTCATGCATGGATATCTGTGAATATACATATACATATGTATATTTTTAGGGAATTTTAACTTTTGAACAAGTCTTCACTCAATTATTGCTGGTGGTTTGAGGAAGGTTGTCATTCTTTTTAACCTATCCTTTTTTCTTTGCAGTTAAAACTGTCAGTTAGTTGTCACATTTTACATATTTGTGGGTAGGGAATCAGTGTCTATATATTTAGATTGAACTCAGTACAAACAGCCTCATTCTGTATCATAATCAGCGATTTGCAAATTTTGAGAAGTCACAATTATAATGGATTGGTAGAGATTTACTGCCAGCCCCTTCAAGATTTTCATTCTCCAAATGAAGAACCAGTAAATTATTACTAATAGAAATGAGAAAGAAAATATACATGCTGATAGCTACACAGGTTGTGAATAGTAAATTAGTATGTCATTTATTTTAGGTATTCAATGTTGCATAGCCATACTATAACTATGTAGCTTCTTTGTTTCTTCATAGGTTTCGAAAGAGTCTACAAATGTTGTCTCCTTAATCCTTGCAACTTACCTGAGTCATTGATCCAGTAAAACATTCAATGGCACATGTTTGTTGTTAGGGTCAGAAGAGAGAATCCATCTAAAGGCCTCATGGACATTGCAAACCATGTAAGTCATCAATTATGTAACTACTGCTGCTGTTTCTTCACCTCCTTGTAGTGATACTGGTATAGAGTAGTCATAGTGGTAGAGACTATATTACTAGTACTTTGGTAAAAATAAGAGCATGTTCAATAAACACCTTTTATTAGGTCAGATTGGAGGACATATAGCAGCAAAATGAATTTCTTCCTATTTTCTGAGGTTAATGTGAATGATTTCTGTGAGGTTAACACTGCATAGCAGTCTTAATCTTGTTCCATGGTCACGTGATTATCTGTGATTACTATGCTTATCTGTGCATTTCTGGTTTTTTTTCCATTTCCAAATGTATGTTCTACACATGTCCTCGATCACCATGACAAATCAGAACATTAGGATCCTGTCTCTTTGGTACCAATTTGTTGTGGGTATGAAATGTGGAAATCCCTATGAAAATCTGAACTACATACCTGCCAGGCATGTAATCATTCAGCAAATTTTCCTGTTAGCACTACTGCTGGCAGTACTAGTGCTATAACTAATGGTATCAGTCTTAGTAACCCTGCTATTATATTACTATTAAGAAGAGTAACATCAGTTATCACTCATAGGATTTCATTGGTGGTTTTTCATATACATATTGTAATGTGTTTTGCTTTGTTCTGCTTTATTGTTCAGTTTACATATTTTTCTAGAATACCCTGTGGCTATCTATGCCACAGAGGTAATTTATTTGCAGTGCAAGCATTGAACCCACTGCAAACACAGGTAAGGGGAAGTTAATGGTTGAAGATGACAGACTCTTGATTTTACTCATCCATGATTGCAAATTATAAAATATTACATCCTTATTTCCTTATTTTAATTTGGTATAATTCCTGCACAGAAATAGTGAATAGGACATCCCCACCTGGTTCCTGATCTTAGGAGTCAAGCAGAAGAACATTAACAATTAAGCCTTAATCTAGCTGTGGTTTTTCATAGATGCCATTCAAGCAATTGAGGATATACTCTGTGCTATACCTGATTTGTTGTTATTATTTCTCAGATATGGATGTTAGATTTAGTCACACATCTCTCTGCATCTAGTGAAATGATCTCGTTTTTTTCCAGTTTAATCTGTTAATATTGAAAATTGCCAGGCTTTTCCTGGGTTCCCATTCTCTGCACTGGAGTCAATACTCTCTCTCTGAGAAGTTGGCAGGACTTCTCAGATGGACTGTTCTAATGTGTCTCTTCTCTCACAGATCACTCTACAGTGTCTGAAAGACGAGCTTTTCTCTATATATCTGGTTTTTATGTTGTTTTAGACACCAGATAAATTTGATCCCTGTTCCTTCATCTGATCTGGAAACTGTAGTCTCCACTTACCAAATGGTAGAAGCCTGGAAATCCTTCGACATATAGAGGCTTATGTACAAGAAACTCATAACTTTTACATATTATCTATTCCTTACCACCTTACCTCTGATACGGCTCATTATTTTTGAGACCATTCCAGTTGTATGATTACACGACTAGGATTTTAAAATAGTTTTCAGTAAAGCATTGCACTACCTAATTCATCTGGTAAGGGCTTTAAGTCATTAGCAATCCTGAAGTCTCCTCTTGGAAGGGTTTGTATTTTCCAAGAACTGAGTATATGGTTGGGCACTTCTACAAATCCATCTTTCTTTTTTGGTAAGATTCTTATTTTTCTGAGATTGATTGATGGTTAATGCTGACAGTTTGTGAAGGTACTTAGTGTAATATCTCTTTGTTTTCTCCCAATCTTACAAATCTAGTGGTTTTAATGTTTTAATCAATCTAGCTAGACAGTGATATATCCATTTTTAATGCGTTGCTGTATTAAAGAAATTCTCATTCCACATCATCACAGTCAGTAAGTTCCAAGTGAGGCACTTAGGAGAACTCTGCCTTCACATCATAAGTCTGAAAGTACCTGCTGCCAGCTGTTCCTGGATTGCTCTCTCATGCATCAGAATTAACAAGATCTTGGGACCGTTTGGTGTAAAGAAAGACAGTTAATAGCACTGGTGAATTATAGATAATAGAACTACCCACATACTTATCTCATAGACGGTTAAGTATGTTGTAAATAGGAAATTTCATAGGTATTTTTTCTTCTCTAGATATGCCCTCTATATCGCCATAAACGTAGTATCTCTTGTGTTGTTATATTTGAGGATCCAAGCATATCTTCACATGTTTTCTCATTAATCTTCAAGACAAATCTGTGTCAGTATGTAAAAGATTGTGAGGATATGTGAGAAGATTCAGATGAAATTCCCAAGTACATTGATGTGGTGTAAGTGAGCATTTCAGAAATATAAATTATTGTTGTTGCTCTTGTCCTTTTATTTGTATTTACCTTTATTTTTTCAGTAAGTTATGAAATAAGGCAATGAAACATAATGAGATATACAGTAGTCTCTGACTCTATGCCAACTGGTGTATTCAGTGCTTGTTCTTGCATGGTAAACAGCCTATCATCATCTGTGTGAGTCAATCCTAAGGCCAATGGAAGAAATAAATACTGGCACAACTGGGTCAAAATAGGAATCATTTTTCAGATGTTTGCCCTCACAGCTTTTCTAGACCACTAAGGGTCCCAGATATTGGGCATATTTCTTCTCTGCTGCTCTATATCAACAATTATATTTGTTTCGGTGAAGAAAGGATATGAAACTTTGCTACATTTGTGTCCCACTTTGTAGCAGGATAATAGGTGAATGATCACATAGGTTTTAGTAATTTCAGGTGGGAGTGAGAGCAAGGTTCCAATCATGGCCAGGAGAACTGGATTGGGCATCTCCCCACATACTGTCTTACAACCTCCCTCTGATTCAGATTATTTCAGGGAAAATCAGAGCACAAAAGGCTTGTAGGAAAATTCAAAAGTTATGAGTTAAAAGTGTAGTTGCCTCTCAAAGGATGGATGAAGAAAATAAGTTTCTCTCTTTCACATCTCTAATGTACTTTAGCTTCACTTAGGAATTTTTGCAATTCTTGTCATTTTTATTCTATGTATTTGGAATGAAGGAATATATGGAGGAAATAAGGATGTGGTAGGTGTATTGGAGGGTTTTTTGGTAAACTTTAGGGAGATCAAACCACGTGAAATGCTACATATATAAAAACTTCCATTTTTACAAGTGAGAGAAGATAAAGATACTACTTAAGAAAAGGAAACATGCCCAAGCTTATTCTCTCCTGCTCCTGTCAATCATCTAGGTAAACATGGAGAAGACTAGTGGGTCTCCACTTAAAGAGGGATGCAGTTTGGAGAGCAGTGGGATGGGCATTCTCTAGGACTTATGAATCAGATTGTTCAGGCATCATGTTCTATTGAGGGGAATGATGAAACCCGCAGGGGACAATGGTGGGGGATAGGGCAGCACTTCCGTAATCAGCCATGCTGTGTGCAATGCCCTACTCAGAAAGGTGCTATTTATGTAGATTATATGTCACGGCCTCCTTTCTGGGTAGAGTAAGGCTCACCATGTATATATTTGTGGTGGCCTTTGGACCTGTGTTGGGGTAGAGCTGCAAGGGCCTCAAGCTGCCTTCCCTGATAACAGGAGAACCTAGCTGGCCATGTGGACCTCAGGCATCCTCAAGATGATTTCAATGGTGCATTCCTACCAATGCAAACACCTACAGGTTATAGAAGAGAAAGATAAGATGAAGATCATTCCTAATAAAGTAATAAAAAATGGTAACAAGCTTGTTCTCGCCTGGTCCTGGCAATCACTGGGTAAACATAGAGCAAGTGAGAGGGTTCTCACTGAAGCAGGCATGAAAGTTGGTGGGCAGTGGGCTGGACATTCTCTAAGACTTCATAATAAGTAAGTTCCAGATTCAGACATCCTGCTGTGTTGAAGGGAGTGATGAAAGATGCAGGGGACAATGGTGGGGGATGGGGCAGCCCCTCCACAATCAGCCATGCTGTGGGCAGTGCTCTACTTAGAAAGGTGCCAGTCACTTATATTACATGTCACTGTGTCCTTTCTGCGTAGAGTAAGGCTCACTAAGTACAAGTTTGTGGTGGCCTTCGGACAGGTAATGAGGTGGAGCTGCAGGAGTTGTCTTTAATAATGCCAGGAGATCCTAGCTGGTCACCTGAACCTCAGGCATCCTCAAGACGTGAACACCTGTATGTTAGAGAAGAGAGAGATCGAAGACACAAAGTTACTTCCTAATAGAACAGAAAATGGAACACGTTTGTTCTCTCCTGCTCCTGGGTATGATCTGGGCAAACACCAAGCAGGTGAGAGTACTTTTACTGAATGAGATATGCAAATTGGAGGGCAGTGAGCTGGAAATTCTCTAAGAGTGATGAATAAATAAGATCAGGGTTCAGTCATTCTGTTGTGTTTAGGAGAGTGATGAAAGCTGCCGGGAGTAACCATGCGAGACTGGGCAACACCTCCCTATTCAGCCATAATGTATGCAGTGCCTTTTCTAGAACGGTTCCAGTCACTTGGATTATATGTAACTGGTTCCTTTGTGGGTGGAGTAATATCACCAAATACAACTTTTGGGTGGCCTTTGGACCCCTGATGCAGTGGAGTGTCGGGGCCTTCAACTGCCTTCTCGAATGCCAGAAGATCCCAGTTGGTCATGTGGATTTCAGGCATCAAGATGATTTCGATGGTGCATACCTAACAGTATGAGCACTTATGTGTTAAAGAAGCAAAGGATAAAAGATGAATATATGTTTTGTAGACGAGGAGAAATCGGGGAAAAGTATGTTCACTACTGGTCTTGGTAATTATCTGGGTAAACAAAGCAGATGAGAGGGTGCTCACTGAAGAAGGCATGCAAGCTGAAGGGCAATGAGCTGGGTATTCTTTGGGACTTATGAATAAGTTAAGTTCAGGGTTCAGGCAACGTGCTGTGTTGAGGCGAGTGGTGAAAGCTGTAGAGTATAACTGTGTGACATGGGGTAGCAACTCCACAGTCAGTCATGCTGTGTGCAGTGCTCTACCCAGAAATGTGCCAGTTGCCCAGATTATATGTCACTAGTTCCTTTCCAGGTAGAGTGAGGCACACCAAGTATAAGTTTGTAGTGGCCTTTGGACCCATGATGAGGTAGAGTTGCAAAAGCCTTGCAGTACCTTCCCTGATACTGGCAGATCTTAGTTGACCATGTGGACCTCAGGCATCCTCAAGGTAAGTTAAATGGCCTGTCCCTAACCACACAAACACCTACAGGTTATAGATCAGAAAGGCAAGATGAAGACAACTCCTACTAGAAAAAATAGAAAATGGGAACAAACTTGCTCTCTTCTGGTCCTGGCAATCATCCAGACAAACATAGAATAGGTGAGAGATTCCTCACTTAGGGAGGCATGTACCTTGGAGGGCAGTGGGTTAGACGTTATCTAGGACAGACAAACCAGTTCAGGGTTCAGGTATAATGCTGTGCTCAGAGGAGTGATGGAAGCTACAGCGTGAGAACACGCAAGATTGGGCAGCATCACCACAATTAGCCATGTTGTGGGCAGTGCCCTACTCAAAAAGCTGTCAGTCACTTATATTACATGTGACTGACCCCTCTTTGGATGAAGGAAGGCTCACCAAGTACAGTTTTGTGGTGGCCCTCAGACTGGTGAGGAGGTAGACCTGCAAGCAACTTGAGCTGCCTTCACTGATCCCAGGAGAGCCTTGGAAACCACCTGGAACACAGGCATCAAGATGATCAAGATGATCATTTCTAACAACGTGAGCACCTACAGGTTAGAGAAAGCAATGACAGAAGAGATAAAGTTACTTCCTAAAAGGAGAAAACAGGAACAATCTTTTTCTCTTCTTGTCTTGGCCATCATCCAGGTAAACATAAATCGGGTGAGAGGGTCCTCACTGAGGCAGGCATGCCAAGTTGGAGGGCAGTGGGCTGGAAATTCTCTAGGAATTAAGAATAAGTTCAGGGTTCAGGCATCCTGCTGTGTTGAGCGGGGTGATGAAAGCTGCAGTGCACGATGGTGGGTGATGGGACAGCACCTCTACAATCAGTCATGCTGTGCGCAATGCCCTACTTGGAAAGGCACCAGTTATTTAGATCACATGTAACGGTTCCCTTTCTGAGTAGAGTAAGGCTTACTAAGTACAAGTTCATGGTGGCCTTCAGACAGGTGATGCTGTCGAGTTGCTGGAGGCTTTACTTGTCTTCAGTGATGCCAGGAGATCCTAGCTGGCCAATTGAACCTCAGATGTTCTCAAGATGATTTCAATGATGTATTTCTAACAATGGAAATACCTATTTTTTAGAGAATAGAAAGATAGAAGACATGAAGATACTTCCTAATAGAAGAATGGAAAACAAGCTTGTTCTCTTGTGGTCCTGGCAACCATGTGAGTAAAGAGTAAATATGGAGGGCAGTGGGCTGGACATTCTGCTGGACAGGGGTTGACCTTGCAAGATGGGGCAGCACCTCCACTATTAGATATGTTGTGTGCACTGCCCTACTTAGAGATGTGCCAGTTTCCTAGATTATACGTCACTGATTTCTTTCTTGGTAGTGTAAGGTTCAGCAAGTGTAAGTTTGTAGTGGCCTTTGGACCCATGATAGGGTGGAGTTTCAAGAGCCTTGAGGTACCTTTACTGATACCAGGAGACCTTAGTTGGCCATGTGGACCTCAGGCATCCTCAGGATATTCTAAATCGTCTGTCCCTAACAACATGAACACATGCAGGTTATAGATGAGAAACACAAGATGAAGATAATTCCTGCTAGAAAAATAGAAAATGGGACCAATCTTGCTTTATCCTGGTCTTGGCAATCACACAGGTAAACATAGAGTAGGTGAAGGGTTCCTCATTTAGGGAGGCATGTACACTGGAGGGCAGTAGGCTAAACATTATTCTGGAACTGTTGAATAAATAAGTTCAGGGTTCAGGCATCATGCTGTGCTCAGAGTGATGGAAGCTACAGGGGGAGAACCATGCAAGATGGGACAGGACCTCCACAGTTAACCATATTGTGGGCAGTGCCCTACTCAAAAACGTGTTGGTCACTTAGATTACATGTTTCCAGCTCCTTTCTGGGTAGAGCAAGATTCTTCAGGTACAATTTTATGGTGCCCTTCAGATTGGTGAGGAGACAGACCTGCAAGCACCTTCAATTGCCCTCATTGATCCCAGGAGAGATTTGGAAGCCACCTGGAACTCAGAGATCCTCAAGATGATTTTAACGGTCCATTTCTAACCATGTGAGCACCTACAGGTTAGAGAAGGTAATAATACAAGAGATAAAGATACTTCCTAAAAGAAGACAAAATGGGAACAAGATTTTTTTCTTCTCATCTTGGTTATCATCCAGGTAAACATAAATCAGGTGAGAAGGTCCTCATCGAGCCAGGCATGCCAAGTTGGAGGGCAGTGGGCTGGAAATTCTCTAGGACTTAATAATTGTGTTCAGGGTTCAGGCATCCTGCTGTGTTGAGGGGAGTGATGAAAGCTGCAGTACATGATGTTGGGTGATGGGGCAACACCTCCACCATCAGTTGTGCTATGGGCAGTGCTCTCTTGAGAAAGGTGCCAGTCACTTAGATTACATGTCACTGTTTCCTTTCTGAGTGGAGTAAGGCTTACCAAGTACAAGTGTGTGGTGGTCTTCAGAGAGGCAATGAGGTGGAGTTGCTGGAGCCTTAAGTTGTCTTCAGTGATGCCAGGAGATCCTAGCTGGCCACCTGAACCTCAGACATCCTCTAGATGATTTCAATGGTTCATTCCTAATAATGAGAATGCCTATATGATAGAGAAGAGAAGGATAGAAGACATGAGGATACTTCCTAATAGAAGAACAGAAAAACAAGCTTGTTCTCTCGTGGTCCTGGCAACCATCTGAGTAAACATGAAGCCAAGTGAGAGTGCTCTCACTGAGGGAAACATACATGATGGAGGGCAGTGGGCTGGACATTTTCTAGGATGGGGATTTACACTGCACGATGGAGCAGCACCTCCCCATTCATCCATAATATGTTCCAGAAAGGTGCCAGTCACTTAGATTATATGTAACTGGTTCCTCTCTGAGTGGATTAAGGCTTCCCAAGTACAAGTATATAGTGCCTATGGATCCCTGATGTGGAGTTGCAAGGGCCTTGAGCTGCCTTCCCTGATGCCAGGAGATCCTAGTTGGCCACGTGGACCTCAGGCATCCTCGAGATAATTTTACTGGTGCATTCCTAACAATGTGGAGTCCATCATGTTAGAGAAGAAAGTGATAGAAGAGATGAAGATACTTCTTAGTTGAAGAATAGAAAACGGGAACAAGCTTGTTTTCTCCTGGTCTTGGCAATCATCCAAGTAAACATAGAGCAGGTGAGAGGACACTCACTGAGGGAGACATGCAAGGTGGGAGCTTGTGGGCTGGGCATTAATTTGAACTGATGAATAAATAAGTTCAGGATTCAGGCATGATGCTGTGCTCAGAGGAGTGATGAAAGCTGCAGGGTATGAAAATGCAAGATAGGGCACCACTTCCCCTTTCGACTACGCTGTGTTCAGGGCTATTCCCAGAAAGGTGCCTGATATGGTTTGGCTGTGTCCCCACCCAAATCTCATCTTGAATCCTAGTTTCCATAATCCCCATGTGTCATAGGAGGGACCCAGTGGGAGGTAATTGAATCATGGGGGCAGTTACTCCCATGCTGCTGATCTCATGATAGTGAGTTCTCACAAGATCTGATAGTGTTATAAGGGTATTTCACCCACTTTGCTCAACACTTCTCATTCCTGCCACCATGTGAAGAAGGACGTGTTTGCTTCCCCTTCCACCATAATTGCAAGTTTCCCGAGGCTTCCCCAGCCATGGTGAACTGTGAGTCAATTAAACCTCTTTTTTATATATAAATTACCCAGTCTTTGGTATGTCTTTATTAGCAGCATGACAATTGACTAAAAGAGTGCCAGTAACTTAGATTACATGTAACTGTTTTCTTTTCTGAGTGGAATAAGAGTCACAAAGTACAAGTTTGTGGTGGCCCTCAGACTGGTGAAGGTATAGAGTTGCAGGCACCTTGAGATGTCCTCATTGATCGCAGGAGATCCTTGGTGCTTAGTTAGACCTCAATCATCCTCAAAATAAGTTTCATGGTCGTTTGCTACAATGTGAACACCTACAGGATAGAGAAGATAAAGATAGAAGAGATAAAGATATTTCCCAAAAGAAGCGAAATCAGGAACAACTTGTTCTCTCCTGGTCCTGGAAATCATCCACATAAACATAGAGCAGGTGAGAGGGTCCTCAATGTGGCATACATGCAAGTTGGAGGGTAGTGGACTTGGACATTCTCTAGGACTAATGAATAAGTTCAGGGTTCAGGCATCATGCTATGCTCAGAGGAGTGATGAAAGCTACAGGGAGAGAACATGCAAGATGGGCAGCACCTCCACAATTAGCCATGCTGTGGGAAGTTCCCTACTCAGAAATGTGCCAGTCACTTAGATTACATGTCACTGGGTCCTTTCTGGGTAGAGTAAATACAAGTTTGTGATAGCCTTCAGACTGGTGATGGATGTGGAACTGTAATCAGCCTTGAATTGCCTTTCTTAGACCCAGCAGAGTCCTGAGAGCCATCTGGACCTAAGGTATCCTCAAGACCTTTAGGCTCTAAGGGTAGCCAGTGGACCACTGGGGGTTAATCTCAACTGAAAGAAAATAATTTCCCTAAATGATCTTCTTCCTCTTCTAATAACAGAATTAGATGACCAATCCAGGTTTGGGGTTTTGCAGGAAAAATTTCCATCTTTCCTTGTAGATATCTGGAAAGAACATGATAAGTTTTTGCCTAGCTATTGTATTTGGGGATTTCACTGAAAAATGTTTTTTAATTTATAATCATCGTGCTTTTCGAGCGATTTTTGTTTTGGACAACAGTTGTACTAATTGTTGCTTACTTTTTCCCATCCACCTCACTTCTTGACACTAAGAACCATTGTAGTTGTATAATGACACCTGTGGCTTTAGTTTATTCAGAGAACTGAGCTCTAACATAATGATTTGAAAAACCTTCATATCCTCATTCTGGTTTGCTGCAAGCTTTCTGAGGTACTAATTTCTGGAGAAATTTGGAAATGAGAAAAGGGCAGTTTAACTAATGTTAAGAATTTCTAAAAGTGTTATACTTTAGCACTAAGGTAAGCAGATTGTAAATAGCAATGCATCTTGTGATCTTTAAATATATTTGGTAGAAGTGTTGCGGTAATATGATTGCATTTGCATTTTTGCAAATGTTCAGTTTCCAAATTTATTTTTACATGCTACCTCATTTAGTCATAACAAATTTGAGATATGCAATTATTAAGATTTTGGTCTGTACATATTTTTTGTGATGATGATGATCAAATGAGAAAATACACATGAAATTCCACAGTAATTACTTCCCAATTGTGCATTCAGCAAGTGTGACTTATAATTAATATTACTCCTACTACCAACACTACCATTAAAGCTACTACTACTATCACTACTACTATTAATACTACTAGTAATATGTTTGCTAGCACAAATAACACTTGAAATGGTCACCTTTTAATAGGATAGAATTCCTGGTAATTGTATCAGCTGGAGGACTTGGTAATACCACAGACGACACAATTTTGCTACTACATGTATTTTTCTATTGATTTTTATGGGTATTTTTAAAATTTGCTGCAAATTGAGTGAAGTGAGGAAATAAATTTATAATTTTATAACATCCCACAAGAAACATGCTTCCTTAGAGCAGATTTTTAACCAATTCCATATGCTTAATGTTTAACACACAGCTTTATTTGTCATGTCACGAGAATGTATAGAAATTCATGTTCAACTGTAATTTCCAGGATGTGGTGATTCATTTTTGTTTCATATACTTGTTGAATATGTATTGTCTTTATTTTTTAATTTACTTGTTCTATATGACATTTTACATATATCCCTGCTTAGATAGACATGTTTGTTTTCATTCAATTGAAGTCTTTAAGTTCTAAGAAGATACACTGGGGAATGCAGAGGTTAATGGCTTCTAATAGTTCAGCTGCAATTTCAAATTATACTGCAGGATTTCATCAGCTCATTCAGTTGCTTTGAACTCACAATCTCTTTGTCATGCATGATGATACTGTTTGAATAATTGCTTTTTATGGTGACTATACAGTTTGGTTCCTAGTATTCCAAAAGTTCATTATCCCCTTTTATAAGGTCACTCTGTTGAATTTCACTAGTTCAGGAACACGTGTGATGTTGTGAGTTCAAAGTTGTAAAATAAGCAACGTTCTGTTTGCATCACATGGAACAAGGTTGCTTCAAGTTGATATGGTTGAGTCTCCTAGTCACCTAGATCCCAACCACCCTAGCATGAATGAAATTAATTTTTACTTAAATGCAGGGCTTCATTTGCTTGTGAGGAATTTGCCTATACAGCAATGGATATAAGTGGTATGTTAATATAATCACTAATGTATCTGTCAGCATCTAGGTTACAAAAAAAATTAACATATAACATAAAAAAATTTCCTATATTAATACCAAGTCTATCATATATAGATACTAACAATTTTATATGACCTAGTATATTGAAGATGAATTTAATCCTTGAATATAAGTACCCAGACTGGCAGATAAGTTAGCATCAAGTCATTATTAATGCTTAATAATTATGGCTTTACTCAATTAAAGTTGATAATCATTTTCATACAGGTGGGAAGCACTGGTGAGAGTGGGGTTAAGAGGATTAGTTGTGACCTCAGAGAAAGAATTTGGGATATTAATTTTTTAAATTGGTTTTTAATTGTAAATTTAGTTTTTCCTTACAATAACCAGTGAATCCAAGATATATATACAGATGAATTTTTATATTCTATATATATTTTTAACAGCTTTCACTCAATGGTACCTTAATATTCAAATCCAATTTCTCATTTTAAACAAACATGTATGTGATGCTTAATTGTATGTGTCAACTTGGCTAAGCTATGATGCCGGTTTTGATCAAATACCAGTCATGTTGCTGTGAAGGTACATTTTAGGTGAGATTAATATTTAAATAAGCAGACTTCAAATAAAGCAGATTATCATTTAAATACAGATGGGCCTCATCCAGTGAGTTGAAGGCCTTAAGAGGAAAAATCTGAGGTCCCCAAAGGAAGAAGGAATTCTACTACCAGGCTGCCTTTTGGACTTGAATTGCCAAATCAAGCCTTCTGTGGTCTTCAGCCTGCCAACCTTTTCTGTAGAAACTGAACTTGCTGGCTCCCACAATTTTGTGAGCCAGTTCCTTAGAATAAGCCCCTTGTCTCTCTAAGTCTCTCTCTCTTTCTCTCCTCTCCCCTCTCCTTCGCCGCTTTCCCTTTCTCTCTTTCTTTCCACCTTCTCTCTTCATACACGCATCACTGATTGGTTCTGTTTTCTGAAACCATAGTGTAATATCTACACTAAGTCACTATAAGAGAAGCTGATATGTGTAATATGCCTTTGTCCAACAAATGGGAACATTCACTGAGTTCTGCATGATATGAAATATGTCTACATATATATCATATCATAATGAATGTGAAAAAATGGACATCTTTCCTCATGAATTGCTTTTTCTAACTTATGTTTCAAAATTTTACTACTTAATGGGGTCTAATTTAGGGTTAGTGATATAAACTAAGGATAGATATTTTTAACTATGTATGTGTTTTCCCATATATCATGGAAACACATAATTCTTTCCTAGCAATCTTTTTGAGGTTTTTTTTTTTTTTTTTTTGAGGCGGAGTCTCGCTCTGTTGCCCAGGGCTGGAGTGCAGTGGCCAGATCTCAGCTCACTGCAAGCTCCGCCTCCCGGGTTTACGCCATTCTCCTGCCTCAGCCTCCCGAGTAGCTGGGACTACAGGCGCCCGCCACCTCACCCGGCTAGTTTTTGTATTTTTTAGTAGAGACGGGGTTTCACCATGTTAGCCAGGATGGTCTCGATCTCCTGACCTCGTGATCCACCCATCTCGGCCTCCCAAAGTGCTGGGATTACAGGCCTGAGGCACTGCGCCCGGCCCTTTTTGAGTTTTTTGGAAAGTAACTCCATGACTTAATCCATTCTTCCTTCTATAAACAAATACCATACACCAGGAAGTTTATAAACAGATATCTATTTCTTACAGTTCTAGAGTCTGGGAATTCCAGGATCAAGACACCAGCAGATCTGTTGTCTGTCAAGAGCCCATCTTCTTGCTGTAACTTCACATGGCAAAAGGGACAAGGCTATTCTCTGAGGCTTCTTTTATAAGGGCACTTATCCTATTCATGCAGGGTCCACCTTTATGACCAAATAATTTGCCTAATAACTCCACTTCTTAATGCCATCACATTGGTTCTTAAGTATCAACACACGAATTGTATTTATATATCTTAAAAATCCTGCCATTTACAACAATATGGATAAACCTGGAGGAAATCATGCTATGTGAAATAAACCACCTACAGAAAAATACTGCAAGATGTAATTTATATATAGAATCTTTAAAAAGTCAAATATATAGACACAATAAAATGGTGGTTACCAGAAATAGGGGGGCAGAAGGAAAGGTCAGGAGATGTAGGTCAAAGGGTGCAAACTTGCATATATGTAGGATGGATAAGTCTTATGATCTAATAAACAAAATAAGGACTATAGTTATAATATTGTGTTGTATACTGGATATTTGCTGAGAGTAGAATTTTAGTGCTCTTAACACGTACACACATAAAAGGTAACTATGCAAGATGATGGGCATGTTAATGTGCTTGACTATAGTAACCATTTCACTATGTATATAAAAACATGTTGTATATCTCAAATATATACAATAAATATGAAAAAGAACATAAAAGAAAAAATGTTATATAGAAAGTCAAAAGACAGAATATCTGAACAACTTCAAAAAAGAACAAAGTTAAATGATTTATACTACATATTCTAAAGACTGTTATAAAGACTTTCTGTGAGGCTACAGGATTAAAGACAGTGTGGTTTTTTTTGGTAAGAACAAACATATTGATCAATGAGATGGAAAAGAGAGTCCAACATAAACTCAAACCAATTAGATCAATTAATCATCGATAAATTTTTCAACAGCATTCAATAGAGATAAGACAGACTTTTCAACAAATGGTGTACTGCAAAAATTAGATATCTGTATGGAAAAGATTATCTTTAACTCAAACCATACATAAAAGTTAAAAATGGATTATAGTGCTAACTGTAAGAAGGAATATTATTAAATTTCTACCAGAAAATATACGATAAATTCTTTGTGATATTAGGTCAAAAATTCTTAATAGAATATCAAAAGCAAAAATAATAAGATAACAATTTGATTAGATGGACTTTTTCAAGATTACAAAAATGATATTTAAAAGATACTGCTAAGAAAACTAAAATAATATTGAAGATATAGAATACTCTTTCAGGGGAGGGAAATTACTATGACTACCAAAAGTTATAGTAATTACTAAGTGTGATAGTGGCTTAAGAAATCATATGGAGAAGTGCCAAATAGAACTGGGAGCTGATGTATTATACTCAATTACTTTAAAAAATTTGCACACTTATTTCATGTAACAAAACCAAATGCATACTACATGGATTGAAAAGTTGAATTTCTTTATTCGTTCATCTGTAGATATACACTTTGTTTCTACATCTTGGCAATTTTGAATAATGCTGAAATGAACATGAAAAAACAGATACAACTACAAAATGCTGATTTGTCTTTCAGTGTATACTCTGCAAAGGAATTGCCAGGTCATGTCTACATAACTTTTAAATTGAACCTTCCAGTTTATTCTAAAAAAAACTCTTTTGGATTTCGATTGGGGTGGCATTGAATCTCTTTATCAATTGAGGTGGGTGAGTTAATCTTTTAATTACATTGAGTCTTCTAATCCAAGAATATGATATCTACCTCCATTTATTTAGTACTTTTTTCTTTGCAATGTTTTGCAGTTTCTAGTTTATAAATTTTCCATGTTTTTATTTGATTTATTTCTAAATATTTGTTTTGTTATGCTATTGTGAATGAAACATTTAATTTTATGTTTTTTTTTTTTTTTTTTTTTTTTTTGAGGCGGAGTCTCGCTGGCCGGATCTCAGCTCACTGCAAGCAAGCTCCGCCTCCTGGGTTTATGCCATTCTCCTGCCTCAGCCTCCCAAGTAGCTGGGACTGCAGGCACCCGCCACCTCGCCCGGCTAGTTTTTTTGTATTTTTTAGTAGAGACGGAGTTTCACCGGGTTAGCCAGGATGGTCTCGATCTCCTGACCTCGTGATCCACCCATCTCGGCCTCCCAAAGTGCTGGGATTACAGGTTTGAGCCACCGCGCCCGGCTAATTTTATGTTTTAACTGTTGGTTGTAATTATATGAACATGGAATTGATTTTTATTTAGTGACCTTATATCCTGCAACTCTGCTATATTCATTTGTTAGTTCTAGTAGTCTTAGAGTTATCTAAATACATGATTGTGTCATCTGTAAATAGTTTTACTCCATTCTTCCAAACATGTATTATTTTATTCTTTCGTCTTCCTTTATTAACAACTCAGGAAATTTGTCAAAGTGCAATGATAAATAAATACCCTAAGTGCCAATGTTCTAGATTTGTTCTCAATCTTACATAGAAAGAGACTTTCACTATTTAATATGTTGTTGGTTGTAGGTTTTTCATAGATGTCCATAATTAGACTGAGTAAGTTTCTGTCTTTTCCAAGAGTTTATTTTTATCATGTAAGGATGTGCAACTTTGCCAACTGCTTTTTCAGCATCTGTCGAAATGATCATATTCTTTTTTCCTTTAATCTCTTAATATGGTACAATACATTGACTGATTTTAGAATGTTAAACCGATCTTGTGAGATACAGAAATATCATTCCTCTGTGTCTATTTCCTCTTCCTCCTTTTTGTGCTATTATAGTTATACAAAATACATCTACATATACTTCAACTCCAACAATGCATTGCTATAATGATTGTTTAATTTTATGACTGTCAAAGAAACTTAGAAAAGACAGCGAGTCTATGCTTACAAAGTTTGTTACATTAACCTGCTTACTTACTATTTCCGGTTATCTTTATTCGTTCCTTTGTATTTGAGTTACCATATGGTGTAATTGACTTATTCCAGTAGAACTTTGCCCTCACTCAACTCAAATTTTTGCTGTTATTTTCAAATATCTTTCTTTTCTGTATGTTATATTCTCCAAATACAATATATGTTGCTTTATACAATAGTTTTTTGTTTTTTGTTTTGAGACAGAGTCTCACTCTGTCACCAAGGCTGGACTATTAGACTACAGTGGCATGATCTAGGTTCACTGCAATCTCTGCCTCCTGGGCTCAAGCAATTCTCCTGCCTCAGCCTCCTGAGTAGCTGGGATTACAGGCGCCCACCACCACACCTGCTTAATTTTTGTATTTTTAGTAGCGACAGGGTTTCACCATGTTGGCCAGGCTGGTCTCAAACTCCTAACTTCAAGTGATCCAACCACCTCGGCCTCCCAAAGTGCTGGGATTACAGGCATGAGCCATTGCACTCAGCCCTATACAATAGTTTCTTTTGTTTGTTTGTTTGTTTTGTTTTCTTTTGAGATGGGGTCTTGCTCTGTTGCCCAGGCTAGAGTGCAATGCCATGATCTTGGCTCACTGGAACCTCAGTCCCCTGGGTTCAAGCAATTCTCCTGAGTAGCTGGGATTATAGGTGCCTGTCACTGCACACAGCTAATTTTTGTATTTTTAGTAGAGACGGGGTTTCACCATCTTGGCCAGGCTGCTCTTGAACTCCTGACCTCATGATCCACCCACCTTGGCCTCCCAAAGTGCTGCGATTACAGGCGTGAGCCACCACACCCAGCTATACAATAGTTTTTATGTCAGTTTAGAGGAGGAGAGTGTAATCTCTGTAACATACTTGAAGAGATTTATTCTGAGCCAAATATGAGTGACCGTGGCCCATGACAGCCTTCAGGAGGTCCTGAGAACATGTGTCCAAGGTGGTGGGTGTGCAACTTGGTTTTATACATTTTAGTGAGGCCTGAGACATCAATCAAATACACTCGAGAAATACATTGGTTTGGTTCAGAAATGCAAGACATTTTGAAGGGGGGGGCTTCCATACTATAGGTAAATTTAAACATTTTCTGGTTGACAATTGGTTGAGTTTGTCTGAAGGTCTGGTATTAATAGAAAGGAAATGTTCAGGTAAAGATGAGATTGTGGAGATCAAGTTTCTTTTGAAGTCTCATAGTAGCTGCCCTTAAAGACAATAGATGACCAATATATCCTATTCAGACCTTTAAAAGATGTTAGACTCTCAGTTAATCTCTTCAGGATTGGGAGGACCAGGAAGAAAAAGATCTAGCTATGTTAATAGAGATTCTTTACAGATGCAAATTTTCACCCACAAAGTTAGGCCAGCTTTGCAGGGCCATTTCAAAATATGGGGGAGAAAAAATGTTTTGGGATAAAATCTTTTGATTTTCTTAATCACATAATGTTATGCCAGAGTCAGATTGGAAAGAAAGTCACAGCATATAGGGTTAAATAATATCCATCTGATGAGAATTTATGGTTTATAGAGCATGACTCCCCAGACACCTTAGATAGAAATTTGGGCAAGATAAAACAAAATCAGAGCTTAGTCCTCAAGAGAGGAAATATGTATTTATACTGTCTTTTAATGTTACAGAATTGCCTTTATCATAGCTCTTTGTTGTTTCATGTGGGTTTGAATTAGCATATGGTATCACTTTCTTTTCATTTTCAAAAACTCCCTTTATTGAGTATCTTGTCAGCTTGGTTCACTAGTAACAAATTCAGTTTGTTTTAATTGGGAATGCCTTAATTTTGCCTTCATCTTTACCCCTGGGTCTATGATGCTTGGTTAACAGTTTCGTTGTTGCTGTTGTTTTTTCTATCAGTGCCGTAATAGGTATTCTTATTTCTTTCTGGCCTCCTTGGTTTCTGATGAGAAGTCAGATCTTATTCTTAGAGTTTCTTTTATGCATGACAAGTCATTTTTCTCTTGCTGTTTTCAGGATTTTCTTTTTGTCGTATTTCAGCGTTTTTGCTGTGATGCTTGGTATGCATCTCTTTGCATTTATATTACTTAGAATTTGTTGAATTTTTAGATGTTTAAAATTATGCTTTTAATCAAATTTAGAAAATGTTCAACTATTTTCTTTGAATTTTTTCTGCTCTGTTCTCTATATCCTCTTCTTGATTTCCTGTTAAACATATGTTGCTATGGTAAACGGTGTCTTATGCTTGTCTGAAGTCCTGTTGAATTTTCTTCATATTTTTTTCTTGTTTTTCATATTAAATATCTTTGTCTCTCTTTCTTCAAGTTTGTAATCTTTTAGTTTGTCTGCCAGTTGAAATCTGCTGTTAACCTTTTCTAGCAAAATGTGTATTTCAGTCTCTGTGATTTTCAATTCCAGAATGTTATTTGGCTCTTTTTAATAATTTCTCTTTCATTATTGATATTATCTATTGCCATGAAACCTTCCTTTACCTTGTTAATTATGGTTTTCTGTTTTTCCTTTGGACATATTTGTAATTGTTGCCTTGAAGTATTATTTTTTAAAACTGACATCTGGGCTCTCTCAGACATAGCTTCTGTTCCCTCATTTTATTCTTGTGTATATGTCAAACTTTGTTTCGTTGCATGTCATGAAACTTTTTTCTTGAAAACTCAAAAATTGAGGTAATATATTCATTAACTCTGGAAATTTACTCCCTGTATCTTGTTTTTGTTCTTTTTTATTTGTTTAGTAACTTGCTTGAACTATTCTAAGTATTCTTCTTCCTTAATGTAACTCTTCTGATGTTTTTTCTCAGAGGATGCAGATTTTTGAGTACACAAAGGTACCATGGGATAACAGTAGCTTTAGCAGAGATGTATTTGTCAATTTCCCTGATTTCTCAGTTAAGCTGTCTTTCTCATTTGGTGTCACACCAAATTGTTAGATTTTATTAACTGCCAGCTGTTTGTTCTGTAGTTTTTGGTTTTTTCTTTCTAAATTTTTCATTTTTAATTTTCATGTGTGTATAGTAGGTGCATGTATTTATGGAGTATATGAGATATTTTGATACAGGCATGAAATGTATAATAATCACATCATAAAAAATGGGTTATCTATCTCCTGAAGCACTTATCCTTTTTATGACAAAGAATTCAAATATACTGTTTTAGTTAATCAAAATGTATAATTGAATTATTTTGACTATAGTTATCATGTTGTGCTATCAATATTAGGTATAATTTATTCTTCTTATTTTTGTACCCATCAACCATCCCCACCAAACAAAAGAACCCTAAAAATCTGAGCAGCCTCTGGTAATGAACCTTCTTTTCATTATCTTCCTGTGTTCAATTGTTTCGGTTTTTACATATGACAATAAGTGAAAAGATGTGATGTTTGTTTTTCCATGCCTGGTTGATTTCACTTAACATAATGACCTCAAGTTTTGTCCGTGTTGTTGCAAATGACAGAATCTCATTGTTTTATGTCTCTTCTATGTACTTCATTATGTATCAGTATAACATTTTCTTTATCCATTCATCTGTTGATGGACATTGTTTTAGTCTGCTTTCATGCTGCTGAAAGAAAGAGGTTTTCATGCTGTTTTGTCTGTTTTTAAAGGAGGAGACCACCCCTCATATCGTCTTATGCCCAATTTCTGCCTCCAAAGAAAGAAGTAAAAACTAAAAGGCAGAAATGAAATCCACAGGCAGACAGCCCGGTGCCACACCCTGGGACTGGTAGTTAAAGATCGACCCCTAACCTCATTGGTTCTGTTATCTATAGATTATAGACATTATATAGAAATGCACTGTGAAAATCCCTATCTTGTTTTGTTCCAATCTAATTACCGGTGTGTGCAGCCCCCAGTCCTGTACCCCCTGCTTGCTCAATCAATCACCACCCTCTCACATGCACCCCCTTAGAGTTGTGAGCCCTTAAAAGGGACACGAATTGCTCACTTGGGGAGCTCGGCGCTTGAGACAGGAGTCTTGCCGATGCCCCCGGCTGAATAAACTCCTTCCTTCTTTCACTAGTTGTCTGAGGAGTTTTGTCTACGGCTTGTCCTGCTGCATTTTCATGCTGCTGAAAGAAAGAGATTTAACTGACTTATAGTTCCACATGGCTGGGGAAGCCTCACAATCATGGTGGAAGGCAAAGAGGAGCAAGTCTCATCTTACATGGATGGCAGCAGGCAAACAGGGAGAGCTTGTGCAGGGGAACTCCTCTTTTTAAAACCATGGATCTCATGCGACTTATTCACTACCGTGAGAACAGCACAGGGAAGACTTGCCCTCATTTCAGTTACCTCCCACCAGATCCCTCCCACAACGTGTGGGAATTCAAGATGAGATTTGGGTGGGGACACAGTTGGACACAGCCAAACCATACCATTCTGCCCCTGGCCCCTCCCAAATCTCATGCCCTCATATCTTAAATCCAATCATGACTTCCCAGCAGTCCCACAGAGTTTTAATTCACTTCAGCACTAATTCAAAAGTCCACAGTCCAAAGTCTTGTCTGAGACAAGGCAAGTCCCTTTCACCTATGAGCTTGTAAAATCAAAAGCAGGTTAGTTACTTCCTAGATATAGTGGGGATATAGGCATTGGGTAAATACTGCCATTCCAAATGGGAGAAATTGGTCAAAACTTTTATAAATAAAGTTTTGGTGCCACAAAAGAAATAACACATGAATATAAAATTTTATTTTTAATTCTCAGCAAGGCCATGTAGTTCTATAGAAAGGTGCACCCTTACAGATGGAGCAGTGGTGAGCACACACTTGGACAAAGGAGGGAAAGGGGTTCTTATCCGTGATGCACATGGCCTCTGCTGCTCTGTTGTTCCCTTATTGGCTAGGGTTAGACAGCACAGGCTAAACTAATTCCAATTGGCTAATTTAAAGAGAGTGACTGGGTGAGTGGTTTGGGGAGTCAGGGTGGAACAGGTAAGGGTGGAGCAGGTAATTGGAATGAGTCAGGGTGGAGCAGGTGATCGTAAAAGGTTGCTTTTCGAGGAATTTAAGTTTAAAAGTAGAAAGCAAAGAATTGAACATACTGACATATTGCTTCTTTGAAGAGAAATTTAGAACTCATATCTAATAATTCCCTCCTCTTGCATTTTCCTTACAGCTTTCTCTTCAAACTTCTTTAACATGTCTTGGCTTAGTTGTTCTGCTTGATTATCCAAAAGAAGAAGCTTATCTGGATAAGGTAGAGGATAATTAAGAGAGGTTTTAGTAAGTGCTGTTTCTCTGAGCCTCTGCACCAACCCACGGATGCATGGTATGACACAGCATCCAACAAGAATAAGTACACCCATTACGGCTGCGAGGGAAGTAAGAATTGAGGCTGTTATTCCTTTCCATTTACCGAACCACTTTTCTAGTCATCCTGTAAAGGGGTCATTTACCCCTGAGTTGTTGGCTAACTCATTGGACAGAGCAGTCAGACCTTGCAATGCCTTTGTTATACTTCAGGGATGATGTTGTTTGGGAAAAAGGTACAACATTGAGTTTTAATCATGACACAAATTCCTCCTCTTTCTGCTAATGTTGTGTCTAAGGCTATCCTATTTTCCCAAGCCATCTGGCCAGTAGCCCCTAATTGCTCAGCTATTCCTTTAACAGCATCTCTAGTGTAGTCAATAGATCGCTGTTGGTTGTAGGAGATGTAGTTTATCCAATCTACATTTTTATTAGTTGTCACCCACCAAAATATTGACTCAAATCCTGCAGCTATTTGATTTCAGACTTTAAATTGATCTGGTATTCCCCTTGGGACTCCAATTGCGTTATATAGACATGAGAGTCGAAAGATCCATAAGGGACTTCTCTGGCTTTACAGTGTCTTATTTTTCCTTCGTCTGGTTGATGAAATGCCAGGATGAAAGGGATAGCCAATTGGACTAAAGAACAAGTGCCACTCCAGTTATTCAGCAGAGTGTCCAGTAAAGGTCCACCACAGTACCACCACACATCCACTCAGGGATGAACAAGGACTGACTGATTGATAAGCTCTTGAAAATTCTTAAGCTCATTGCATCCCTTCAGGTATCCAAGGAATGCTAACTTTCCTCCCTGTCATGAGAGATAGGAGGTGAACTTAGTGTTGGGAGACAGAAGCTGGATGGCCCTCTGGGGCTGACCCGCAGGGTGCCAGATTTCAGAATATAGCAGAGAGAGTGCATGACACCACTTGTTACTCCAGGCTGTAGAATCCTGGAAAAGAGCTACTATGCAGCTCACGCCCAGTCAACTGGAGGACCACCCTAGTGTAAAGGAGATAGTCTGGGCCTCTGGCCTGCCATGCACACAAGCATAACAATTGCTTTTGTTTAACATGCAAATGGAATATTTGATCCATTCCAACCAGGCATTTGTATCTTGGTATCCAGTCTTAATTGCCAAAGTTTGTTTTAAGTCTTTAACTTCTGTGATAGCTATCTCATTCTTCTGGTTAGATGGAGGAGGAGCAATTATTCCATTGTGAGAGGTTTTAGAAGAAGGCTTAGAGGAAGGTGGAGGTGGCAGGGGATCAAAGAAACGCATTTCAAAGAATCTAATAGGGTCTGTCCCTGAAACCTCAGCCCCCATATCATAAAACCAGCTTAAAGAAGGGAAGAAAAGGAGAAGAACTTTGAGGATTCGAGATAATAACCTGTATAGGATTGCACTGGTTTAGCTGACACTTCTTGTGGGGGGGTTTGAGGGGGGTCTGTCCCTCTAGTAAAATGAATGTATGGTTTTAGGAAATTACAAAAACCGATTGGGGAAGTCCATCCTTGCTCTTTCGTGGTCCACAGAATGTTGGACCAACTACAGCATAAAAGCTCTGCATTGGGGGACAAGACTCCTGGTTGACACTGGAGTCTTTATTGAAATCTCCCCAGACTAAATGGTCCCAATTCACTAATGCCCAATCTGAGGAGAGTCAGGTGGGACAGAGGTACTTTTCTGAAGTAGAGAGCTATCTTTGACTTGGCAAGTCCCCACAGGGTATAACTGTAAGGCCTCTGAGCCCAAGCCAAGCCATTGCATCCCCTGTGACTTGCACGTATACGCCCAGATGACCTGAAGTAACTGAAGAATCACAAAAGAAGTGCAAATGCCCTGCCTCGCCTTAACTGATGACATTCCACCACAAAAGAAGTGAAAATGGCTGGTTCTTGTCTTAAGCGATGATACTATCTTGTGAAATTCCTTTTCCTGGCTCATCTTGGCTCAAAAAGCTCCCCCACTGAGCACCTTGTGACCCCCACTCCTGCCCGCCAGAGAACAACCCCCCTTTGACTGTAATTTTCCTTTACCTACCCAAATCCTATAAAACGGCCCCACCCTTATCTCCCTTCGCTGACTCTCTTTTCGGACTCAGCCCACCTGCACCCACATGAAATAAACAGCCATGTTGCTCACACAAAGCCTGTTTGGTGGTCTCTTCACACGGACGTGCATGACAATAACAAGGCAAGCATCAAATCCAATAGTTTGAGGTGAAATTGACTTGGTTGTGTTAATAACTAGATGGTCAGCAATAGAGCAAGGAAAGAAGAAAGAGTAACAGAATAGATGAAAGAGAGTTAAATTTGTCTTAGCTTTAGTTTGGTGGGGTTTTTCCCTGGGACTATGGCCCACAACTCTGGAGGGGGTGGTGCTTTCTTGACTCAGGTGTGGTGCGTCCATCCCTTTCCACTGTATGAACAGTAGGGTCCTTCCCAGGCTGCCTTGAGTTTTCCTTCTTTCCACCCTTTGATGAGAACGCGATCTTCAGGCTGGTGCTGGTTTACCAGAAATTCTAAGGGTGGTACGTGTACTAAAAGACTTTTAGTTTTGAGGGAAAGGAAAGTAGAAGATAAACCAAGTATATAATTTCTAAGAAATTGATCTTTTGTTTTAAATGTAGGGACATCAGCAGTCGACTCTATAGTCCTTGGTGCCTTCTTACTGAGAAATTTCTTTTAGCACCTATTTTTATCAGTGTTTAGACCAAAGAAAGTCAAACACCATTTCATGTTTGACAATGTTTCCTGTATGATTTTTATACCAGAGAAGCTAAATTTCACCTTTATATTAGTGTGTTATTAACGTTAAAGTCAATTTTAATAAAACCTTGTAGACATATTTATCCAATTTTAACGTGTGACCATAAGGTAAGATTTTTATAGACACTTTTTAACCTTTTATAATTTTTGTTAAAGAGCAGGATAGTGCTTTAAGAAAAACCTGTTGTGCTTTTATTTTAATGTCCAGTTCACAGAAAGACTGGATGATACCCCTTTAACAATATGTTTACACACAGAATTTCTTTTACAATTAACATTTTAAAACTTGCTTAAACCTTTAAAACAAATTTTTTAACTTTGGATGTAGGTAAAATCTCCACATTCTTATGCTGCCTTATAATCCTTTTATCAAAAGTATATTTTACTTTCCTTGCACACCTTGCACATAAACTGTTTCTTCAACAGTTTTACATTCAGGAGGCCTAATTCCTTTTAAATTATACAGTATTTCTTGCATAAATTCCCTTTGATAACTTTTTTTTCCCGCGACTTTCACAATCTTTGACATACGTCAACCTTCTGACTTGGTGCAAACACCCCTTTCTTTAAACAACCAGTTGATTTATTTTAGGACAAGAGTTTACCATATAACATTCTTTTAATATAAATTCTTCCCCTCCCCCTGCCTTTTTTGTCCATTCTTCTCCAAAGCGAACTTCCTTCATGTCTGTGGACTAGACTGCCTAAGGCCACAAGATTAGAAGTTAGGATAATACGTGTTACACTGTTCATTTTAGCAAACTTTACTTTTGTTGAAAACCTTGTAAGTTTGGGATTTCAATGATCCTTTGCTATTAATGAGACCTTCTTTAGTCCAAATTAACTTAGAATTGGTATAGATGGCTCCTTCCTGGTTGTGTAAATACTTAAAGCTTGGCTGAGCTCCCCCATTTGAGCAGACCAATTATTAGGCAATTTTCCTAACTCTGCTTCTACAAGAGTTTCCCTAGTAATTACTGAATACCCATTATGCCTTTTTCCCTCAATCACCCAGGAGGAACAATCTATTGTCCTGTCCTGAAAGGAGTTCCTCCTAGGTATGGTGGGACCTTTGTATAGTAATTAATTAAGGTTTAGATCCCCTGTTAGGAAACCTGCTGGGTTAAGGGAATTTTTAGTGGTTAATGTTGAATCATCTTTTTTTTTAACAAAATCGCCTCATACTTTCTTCTGTTGGCAAAGCAGTTGTCATTACAGATTGAATGTATGTGGGCCAGCCACAGGTTACTGGGTTAAGGATTTTTGATTAGGAAGGCTATGGCTTGTCAGTGGCCTCAGTGCTCTTGGGCTATGCCCTTGTTTACGCTGACAACAGGGTGATATTGGAGTGTTATAGGCTCATGGAGAAGACCTTCAATAATCAATTATAGGTTTTAAATTTACCCTGGCTTTTAAAGGAATGGGGTACACCATTTTGTCTTTATTACTTCTCTCTCTTTCTCTCTTTGACTTTCTGTCTCTCTCTGACTCCCTCTTTGTGTCTCTGTATCTCTCTCTCTTGCTCTCTCTCTCTCTCTGTCTCTCTCTCTCCCTCTCCCTCCTCTACCCTCCCTCTCCCTCCTTCCTCTCTGCTGGTCTTTCCCTGCCTCTGCCAGCCACTTATGTTGCTGTTCTCCCCTCTCCTTCACCTTTCCCTAGAGTTGGGACCGGCGGGAGTTGAGCTACTCCCAAGAAGAAAGAAAAGGGGGGATTTGTGTGAAGTTCAACCCTTGAAATTAGCGGAAGGCTCAACTCCTCAAACCAGGGATGTCTTGCCTTGCCTGCCCTGGACGTCTCAACCTCTCAAACAAGGAGTGTCTTTCCTTGCCTGCCCTGGACGTCTCAACCTCTCAAACAAGGGGTGTCTTGCCTTGCCTGTCCTGGAAGGTTGACCTGTTTCCCCCCTTTCCCCCTCTGAAAGTCCTTTGCACACTGCCCACTCGCAGAGAGGACCCATTCTCTCCGTCCAGCAGTAGGACTTGTCACCATCCACATGAACAACACCGCAAGCAGGCTTGTTTGTGATCATTCGTGCACACACACATTCAGCCCTTCAGAATCTGACCACCAAGGAAGTACTTCACTGGCTCCCGCGGCTTCTCCTTCCTTGGTCTGTGCACAGAGTTGTCGCCGCAGTACGTGAGGATCCTTTACCCTAGTTTGCTGGCCAGTTTCTTTTCACATTGCTGAGAGCTCGGATTATTCCTCGCACTGGGTGGGTCCTGATTTCTCACCCTAGAGGCTGCCATAAGGAGGTGGGGCACACCTCCTTACAAAAGAGACCCAGAGACCGCCCCTGGAGGGGAATGTCATCAGGGGTGAGCCCCCTAAATTGTTATAAAGTTTCGGTGCTGCAAAAGAAATAGTACATGAATGTAAAATTTTCTTTTTAATTCTCAGCAAGGCAATGTACTTCTATAGAAGAGTGCGCCTTATAGATGGAGCGATGGTGAGTGCACACTTGGACAAAGGAGGGGGAGGAGTTCTTATCCCTGAGGCATGGGCCCCTGCTGCCCTGTCATTCCTCTATTAGCTAGGGTTAGACCGCACAGGCTAAACTCATTCTGATTGGCTAATTTAAAAGGTGATGGAGTGAGTGGTTTGGTGGTAGTCAGGGTGGAGCAGGTAAGGGTGGAGCAGGTAACTGGAATGAGTCAGGGTGGAGCAGGTGATCAAAAAAGGTTGCTTTATGAGGAAGTTAAGTTTAAAAGTAGAAGGCAAAGAATTGAACATACTGACATATTGATTCTTTGAAGAGAAATTTAGAACTCATATCTAATAAAACAGAGGAGCTACAGGGCCCATGCAAGTCTGAAATCCAGTGGGGCAGTCAAATCTTAAAGCTCCAAAATGATCTCCTTCAACTCCATGTCTAATATCTAGGTCACGGTGATGAAAGAGGTGTTTCCTGGTCTTGGGCAGCTCTGCCACTGCGACTTTGCAGGCTACAGCCTTCTTTCTGGCTCCTTTCACAGGCTGCCATTAACCGTCTGCCGCTTTTCCAGGTGCACAGTGCAAGCTGTCAGTGGATCTACCATTATGGGTCTGGAGTATGGTGGCCCTCTTCTCACAGCTCCATTAGGCAGCTCCCCAGTACAGACTCTATGTGGGTGCCCCAACCCCACATTTCCCTTCTGCACTGCTCAGCAGAGTTCCTCTATGAGAGCCTTGCCCCTTCAGCAAACTTCTGCCTAGATATTCAAGCATTTCCATACATCTTCTGAAATCTAGGCAGAGCTTCCCAAACATCAATTCTTGACTTTTGTGCATTCGTAGGCTCAACACCACATGAAAGCTGCCAAGGCTTGAGGCTTGCAACCTCCGAAGCCACAGCCTGAGCTCTATATTGGCCCCTTTTAGTCATGGCTGGAGCAGCTAAGACTTAGGGCACCGAGTCCCTAGGCTGCACATAGCATGGGGACTCTTGGCCTGGCTCACAAAAACCACTTTTTATTCCTAGGCCTCTAGGCCTGTGATGGCAGAGGGAGCAGGGGGCTGCCCTGAAGATCTCTGAAATGTCCTGGAGACATTTTCCCCATTGTCTTGGGGATTAATATTCAGCCCTTGTTACTTACGCAAATTTCTGCATCCAGCTTGGCTTGAATTTCTCCTCAGAAAATGGGATTTTCTTTTCTATCGCATTGTCAGGCTGCAAATTTTCTGTACCTTTATGCTCTGCTTCCCTTATAAAACTGAATGCTTTTTTCAGCACCCATAACAGCACCCAAGTTACCTCTTGAATGCTTTGCTGCTTAGAAATTTCTTCTGCAAGATACCCTAAATAATCTTTTTCAAGTTCAAAGTTCCACAAATCTCAGGGCAGGGGCAAAATGCCATCAGTCTCTTTGCTAAAATATAACACAAGTCACCTTTGCTCCAGTTCTCAACACGTTCCTCATCTCTGAGACTACCTCAGCCTGGACTTTATTGTTTATATCGCTATTAGTGTTTTTGTCAAAGCCATTCAACAAGCCTCTGGGAAGTTCCAAACTTTCCCACATTTTCCTGTCTTCTGAGCCCTCCAAACTGTTCCAGCCTCTCCCTGTTACCCAGTTCCAAAGTCACTTCCACATTTTTGTGTATGTTTCCAGCAATGCTTTGCTCTACTGGTGCCAATTTACATATGAGTCTATTTTCCCACTGCTGGAAAAGACGTACCTGAGACTGGAAAGTTTACAGAAGAAAGAGAAATTGACTTACAGTTCCACGTGGCTGGGGAAGCCTCATAGTCATGGTGGAAGGCATGGAGGAGTAAGTCACATCTTACATGAATGGTGGCAGGCAAAGAAGGAGAGCTTGGTAGGGAACTCCTTTTTTTAAAGCCATCAGACCTCATGAGACTTATTCACTATCATGAGAACAGCATGGGAAAGACTTGACCCATGATTCAGTTACCTCCCACTGGGTTCCTCCCACAACATGTGGGAATTCAAGATGAAATTTGTGTGGGGACACAGCCAAACTATATCAGACATTTAGGTTGCTTCCAAATCTTGACTATTTTGAACAGTGCCACAAGAAATGTAGGAGTTCAGATAGATCTTTGGTATATTATATTCCCTTCTTTGAGGCATATACCCAGCAGTAGGATTGACAGATCATAAGGTAGCTCTATTTTTAGGTATTTAAGGACCCTCCAGACAGTTCTTCATAATGGTTGTATTACTTTAAATTCTTATCAACAGTATACGAGGGTTCATTTTCTTCATATCCTCATCAGCATTTTTATTGCCTGCCTTTTGTATATAAGCCATTTTAACTGAGGTGAGATGATATCTCACTATAGCTTAGATTTGCATTTCTCTGAAGATCAGTGATTTTGAGTGCCTTTTCATATACCTGTTTGTCATTTGTATGTCTACTTTTGAGAAATGTCTTTTTAAATCTTTTGTCCATTTAGATCTTTTCCTATAGAATTGTTTGAGCTCCTTATATATTCTGGTTATTAATCTCTTGTCAAATTGGTAGTTTATAAATATTTTCCCTGATTCGGTGGGTTGCATCATCACTTTGTTGAATGTTTTCTTCACTGTGCAGAAGCCTTCTAACTCTATGTAATCTCACTTGTCCAGTTTTTTCTTTGGTTTTCTATGCTTAGGAGTTATGACTTAAGAAATTTTTGCTCAGATCAATGTCCTAGAGAGTCTCCCCAATGTTTTCTTCTAGTAGACTCATAGTTTGAGATCTTAAATTTAAGTCTTTAATAAATTTTGATTTGATTTTTTGTATATGGTAAGAGATTGGTTCTAGCCTCATTCTTCTGCATATGGATCCAGTTTTCTCAGCACTATTTATTGAAGAGACTGTTCTTTCTCCAAGGTATGTTTTTGGCAACTTTGTTAAAAACGAGTTCACTGTGGGTGGGTAGATTTATTTCTGGGTTGTTCACTTGCCATTGGTCTATTTGTCTATTTTTATGTCACTGCCATGCAGTTTTGATTACTATAGTTCTGTAGTATAGTTTGAAGTCAGGTAATATGATTTTTCCAGTTCTTTTTGCTTAAGATAGCTTTGAACTTTCTGGGTCTTTTGTGATTCCATATAAATTTTAGAATTGGTTTTAAACTGCTGTGCAGAATGTCATTGGTGTTTTGATACAGATTGCATTAAATCTGTACATTGCTTTCAGTAGTATCAATATTTTAACACTATTATTCTAATCCATAAACATGGAATGTTTGTCTGGTTTTTTTTTTTTGGTGTCCTCTTAAATTTCTTTTATCAGTGATTTATAGTTTTCATTATGAGAATCTTTCACTTTTTGGGTTAATTCCTAGGCATATCATATTGTGTGTGGCTATTTTAAATGTGATTACTTTCTTACTTCTTTTTCAGATTCTTCACTGTTGGTATACAGAAGTGCTACTGATTTTTGTATGTTGATCTTGGATCTGGCAACTTTGCTGAATTTATTTAACAGTTGTAATAGTTTTTTTTTTTTTTTCTTTTTTTTTTTTTAGCATTTTTAGGTTTTTCCCAATAAGAAATCATATCACTTGCTAACAAGGATAATTTGACTTCTTCCCTTTCAACTTAAATACCCATTATAACTTTCTCTTGTCTGATTGCTCTAGTCACCACTTCCAGTACTATGTGGAACACATGAAAGTTGGCATGTTTGTCATGTTCCAGGTCTTAGAGGAAAGCCTTTCAATTTTCCCATTCAGCATACTACTAATATATATATATAAGTAGTATATATATACTATATATATATATTAGTAGTATATATATACTATATATATATATATTCCTTCTATATCCATTTTTGTATGTGTGAATGGATGTTGAATTTTATTAAATGCTTTTTCAACATTAATTGGAATGATCATATGGTTTTTGTCCTTCATTCTCTTGATATAATCTATGACATTGATTTGCATATTTGGAACCATCCTTACATCCCTGGGATAAATCTCAGTTGGTCGTGATGAATGATCTTTGTAATGTATTTTTTAATTTGGTTTGCTAGTATTTTGTTGAAGATTTTTGCATAAATATTTATTAAAGATACTGGCCTGTAGTGTTCTTTTTTTGTCTTTGGCTTTCTTATCAGGATAATTCTGACTTCATATAATAAATTCAGAGGTATTTTTTTCTTCTATTGTTTCTACTAGATTAAGTAGGATTGATATCAGTACTTCTTTAAAGGCTTGGTAGAATTTAGCAGTTAAGCCATCAGGTCCCAGGCTTTCATTTACTGGGAGACTTTTTATGATGGTTTCAATTTCATTACTTGCTATTGGTCTGTTCAGGTTTTGGATTTCTTCCTGTTTCAGTCTGGGTAGGCTTTATGTGTCTAGGAATTTATCCATTTTCTCTAGATTTTCCAATTTATTAGCACATAGTTGCTCATAGTAGCCACTATCTTTTGAATTTCTGAACTGTCAGTTGCAATGGCTCTTTTTTTTATGTCTGATTGTATTTACTTGAACCTTCTCTCTTTTTTTCTTAGTGTGGCTAAAAGCTTGTTAGTGTTGTTTAACTTTTCAAAAAACCAACTTTAGTTTTCATTTATCTTTTGTATTGTATTTTTTCATTTCCATTTTGTTGATTTATGCTTTGATAGTATTTCTTTTTTTTATCTGATTTTGGGTTTTGTTTGTTCTTACTTTTCTGATTCTTTAAGGTGCATTGTCAGTTTTTTTGTTTAAAGATTTTGTTATTTTTTTCACATAGGCTCTTTTATATATAAAATTCCCTTTTACTACTGTTTTCATTGAATACCATAGGATTTGATATGTTGTGTCTCTATATACATTTTTCAATTTTTTTCTTAATTTCTTCATTGACTCACTGGTCATTCAGGTGCATATTATTTAATTTCTATGTATTTGTATAGTTTCAAAAACTTCTCTTTTCATTTTTAGTTTTACTCTGTTGTGTTCAGAGAAGATGATTGATATTATTTTAATTATTTTGAATGTTTTCAGATTTGTTTTATGACCTAACATATGATCTGTCCTTGAGAATGATCATTGTGTTGAAGAAATGCGATTGGGTGAAATGGTCTGTAAATATCTACTAGGTCCATTTGTTCTATAGTGCAGATAAAGTCTGATGTTTCTTTGTTGAGATTCTGTTTGGGAGATCTGTCCATTTCTGAAAGTTTGGTTTGCAGTCTCCAGCTGTTTTTGTATTGTGGTCTATTTCTCTCTTTATCTCTAACAATATTTGGCTTATATAGCTATGTCCTCCAGGGCCAGGTAAATATACATTTGAAGATAAGTGGATCCCAAGTCCAATATTACAGTATTTTTTGCAGACTCATAGAGACACAACCTTGGTGGCCTTTTATATGATCTGCAACAATTCTTTGGATATTCAGCCAGAGACTCTTATTATCGTCCCTTACTTTCTCTGGAACAGAGTCAGTCTCTCTCTCTCTCTCTCTCTCTCTCTCTCTCTCTCTCTCTCTCTCTCCTGAGCCATCTGGAACTGAGGATACAGTGACACAAGTACTCTTGTGTTTCCCTCTACTGGGACTTCACTGGGCTAGAACTGAAACCATCACAGCACTGGATCTTGCCCAAGGTCCATTGACTTATGTTTACTCAAGGTTGTAGGGCTCTCAAATCAGTAGGTGGCAAAGTCACCCATGTTGGTGTCCTTCCCTTTAGGGCAGTGAGTTCTCCCAGGCCCTGAGCAGGTCCAGAGATGCTGTGTGGGAAACAGGGTTTAGCGTCAAAAACTTAGAAATTTGCCTGATGTCCTACTCTGCCACAGCTACACTGGCAAGCAAAGCACAGTATAAAGTCCTTCCTACTCTTCTTTCCCCTTTTCACAAGCAGAGGAGCCTGTTCCTGTGGGCACCACCACCACCGGCCCGTGGGGGATTTCTGCTGAGCCATCTCTCATGTTCACTTAAAACCTAAGGGCTCTTCGGTCAGCTTGTGTGAATTCTCCCAGGTCTGAGACTCACCCTTCAGGAAGGTGGGCTTTCTTCTGGCTCAGGGCACGTCCAGGAATGCTGTCCAAGAGCTTAGGCCTCAACTTGGGGATCCCAAGGGCCTGCTTGTTGCTCTACAGCACTGCAGCCAAGCTGGAACCTAAGGTGAAAGACAAAGTCCCCTTTACTTTTCCCTCTGCTTTTCTAAAACAGAAGGAGTCTTTCCCTGTAGCCACCATAGCTGGGAATGTGCTGAGTCACACTTAGAGTCAGCACATCTCAGAGCCCATTGTCTATGGCATACTCCCGAGGTATCACTGCTGCTTATGTAGGACCCAGGAGCTCTTTAGTCAGCAGGTGATGAATCCTGCCCATACTGAGTCATTCCTTTTGGGCCCAAAATGTGTCGAGAAACGTCATCTCAGAGCCAGGTCCTAAAATGGGGGCCTCATGACTCTGCCTGGTGCCCTATCTTACTGTGCCTGAGCTGGTATCCAAGATGCAAGACATAGTTCTCTTTACCCTTTTCCCTCCTCCCATTAAGCAGAAAGAAGGAGACACTTTCACTGCTGTGAGCGGCACTGCCTGGAGTTGAGGGAGAATTGGTGCAAGCACTGCTTTAGCTGCCCTGGCTAGTGTCTCCCTAGATTACGTGCCACCCCAGTCCTCATCCTCTGGCTCTAAGTCCATCCCAGCACTAGGAGTTGCCCAGGAATTGCAGTCCCTGCATCCTAGACTGCCCTTCAAGTGTACATAGGACCCCAGAGCACTTTGGTCTGCAGTGGCAAGGCTCGCCAAGAAACTCAAGTTTGGACCAATGGGATGGGCAATTCCGCTCTGGCTAGGTCTGGTCCAAATGTTGCTTCTGGATGTGGTCAGTGGCTGAGCCCTGCTACGGCTTTGCTCTCTGCTATGACAGGGTAGCACTCATTTCAATGCTAAATCCCCTCAGTGACTACGCTGTCCTTCCTCCCAGTGCACAGACTCTCCAGACTGCAGGGTTGCTGCCAAGGGCGTGGGGGAGGGGGTATCATTGATTCAAGACAGTCTCTCTGACCCTCTTCAACGCCTTTTTAAATTATATGAAGTTAAAACTAGGTACTGTGATTGTGATTGCTCACAATTGCTCAGGTTCTTGTGACAGTTCTTTTTTGTGTGCAGAGAGTTGTTAAAACTTGGTGTTTCTGGAGGGTTACAAAGAGTGTACGCTTCTATTTCACCATCTTGCTCTGCTATCCACTCTTGTTTTTGACCACGCCCTAGAGAGTGAATTTGCAAAGCTGCTTATTGTTACCATCCCAGAATTGAAAATTTCTCACTACTTTTGATTATCTGGGATTCTGTTTATTAACCTGAGCTGTTACTTCTGGAGTTCAACATTAACCTAACTTTCTCTAATTCTCTAGGTTTCTACAGAGAGTATTAAAATACATGTTTGATACATGGTGATGTTAAAAGAATGTCATCTTGATTTATTTTGTTATGAGTGCTAATTTTGTTGCCATGTCTCAGAAGTCAGACAGCACTGTCTTGTTTAATACTGTCTGAAATCTGATGCATAGGTCAGTATGTTGGTATAAAATTTGAGGCTAGCTCTTTCACTGTTGTGCGTGTAGTCATGGCAAGCATAAATTGTTTAGGGACTTTATTGTGTTAAAAATGTATAGCCATATTAAAAGGTAATGACTCATTATCAGAGAGAATTCTAACATCCAGCTCCTGCTGAGTATTTGTGCTCTAGTTGGCAGCCTCATATAGTTTGCCTCTTTGTCCCCACCCAAATCTCATCTAGAATTACAATCCCCATGAGTTGGGGGAAGGGCCAGCTGGGAGGTGATTGAATCATGGGTTCAGACTTCCCCCTTGCTGTTCTCATGATAGTGAGTTTTCATGAGATCTGGTATCAAAGTTTGTGGCACTTGCCCCCTCTCTCTCTCTCCTCCCACCATGTGAAGAAAGTGCTTGATTCCTGTTCTTCTTCTGCCATGATTGTAAGTTTTCTAAGGCCTCCCAGACAGGCTTCCTGTTAAGCCTGGGGAACTGTGAGTCCATCAAAACTCTTTGATTCATAAATTACCCAGTCTCAGGTAGTTCTTTATAGCAGTGTGAAAATGGATTAATATAGAGCCAATCTTGTTATTAATTAATGTGAATTCTTAGCTGTTAAGCTATTATCTATGTAATCCATCAAATTTGTCTATTATAATTCATTGTATTTCTGATATCAGCTGCCTCACCTTATTTCTGCAAAAATTTTAATGTAATAAAAGTAGTCCTACTTAATATTACTACTTCATGACTTTTGTTAATAGAAAATTTGAAAACTTATGTAAATAAACAAAGCGCCTGACCTTACATAAGCAATATATAATTATGATGTGCTGCTTTTGTTCTTATTAAGTTAATATTCATTTGTGTATACATATGAGGTTGTATTACTTAGGGTTCTCTAGCAGGACAGAATTAACAGGAAGGATATCTTTATAAATATGAAGGGGAGTTTATAAAGTATTGCCTAAAACGATCGTGAGGTCCCACAATAGGCTGGCTGTAAGCTGAGGAGCAAGGAGAGCCGGTCTGAGTCCCAAAACTGAAGAACTTGGAGTTGGATGTTCGAGGACAGGATGTGTCCAGCGTGGGAGAAAGATGTAGGCTGGGAGGCTAGGTCAGTCTCTCTTTTTCAAGTTTTTCTGCCTGCTTTATATTCGTTGGCAGCTGATTAGATTGTGCCCACCAGATAAAGTGTGGATCTGCCTTCCCCAGCACACTGACTCAAATGTTAGTCTCTTTTGACAATACCCTCACAGATATGCCTGGGATCAATAATTTGTATATTTAATCAAATCAAGTTGACACTCAGTATTAACCATCACAGAGGTGAACTTGAAATTGGTGTGATTAGATACCATTTGGTATGTCACAAAAAAGTCCTTGCCCAAGTATTTTTTTTCCAATTTTTTTTCTTTTATTTGTGTGTGTGAGACAGAGTCTTGCTTTGCCACCCAGGCTGGAGTGCAGTGGTACGATCTTGGCTCACTGCAACCTCTGCCTACCCAGGTTCAAGCGATTCTCCTGCCTCAGCCTCCTGAGTAGCTGGGATTATAGGCATGCACCACCATGCCCAGCTGATTTTTTGTATTATTAGTAGAGATGGGGTTTTGCCACATTGGCCAGGCTGGTCTCAACCTCAGGTGATCCACCCACTTTTGCCTCCCAAAGTGCTGGGATTACAGGTGTGAGCCACTGTGTCCAGCCCACATTTTTGCATGTATTTTCTCTTTTAAATATTTTGTTAGAAAAAGGAAAAGATAATTGTTATTGCTAAAATAGATACAGAGAAAGTGATAATTTTTGTCACCATTCCCCTTCTGAATATACTTCCAGCCTCACTTCCAGGTATGCATTAGGAGCAACCACTTATATAGGTATCCACATTCTCCTGTTTTTCAAGCAGACATATACTTTTTGTTACTATGCATTTTCATGTACTGTAGTCTTATATAGACACAAGGGGAATTTGTTTTCACTTTTATTCACCTTAGAAAAACAAGGTTATAGTGTATATATACATATATGTATATATGTGTATGTATATATGTATATGTATATGTGTATATATGTTTATATATGTATATATGTATATTATTCAGTAAATTGCTTTTCTACTCAAAAACTTTATGTATATCCTTCCAACTCAAATTTTGTGTCTCATGTGAACTAATATTTAACTTTCTTATTCCCTCAAATACAGAATTATCCACCCCCACCAAAAAAAAAATTCTTTACAAATTTATTCCTTTGGCCCATCTTTTAAAATTATTTTTACTGTTATGACAAGGTCCCTTTATTCCTTAGTGATGGTATAAGAATTTTTACGACTCAGTGGTGAGGGGGCGGAGCAAGATGGCCGAATAGGAACAGCTCCAGTCTCCAACTCCCAGCGCGAAGGACACAGAAGACCGGTGATTTCTGCATTTTGAA
>NW_012118321.1:1493117-1501476 GCF_000951035.1 Colobus angolensis palliatus
CCTGATATAAATGATGAATTGATGGGTGCTGACGAGTTGATGGGTGCAGCACACCAACATGGCACACGTATACATATGTAACAAACCTGCACGTTATGCACATGTACCCTAGAACTTAAAGTATAATAATATAAATAAAAATTTAAAAAAAAAGAAATTTAAATTAAAAAAAAAAGAATTTTTACATATTATTTTAGTTTTGAGGTCAGCTTGATTAATTTTACCATCTTATCTTTGCTCATAACCTACAATAACATTTTGCCAAATACCAGTAGTAATAAATTACAATTTTTTTCTCCACCTATATTCTTGACCTAAAATTGTAAAGTATTTTCAGGCAAATGAACATTTTTTACCATGTTGAATCTTCCAATACACGATTACAGGTATGTGTCCAGTGATCCATTATTTTATACTATAAAGTTTTAAATTCACTTAATATGCTTGCTAAAGTGTGTTTTACAATGTTAGTGCTTGCTAACTTACCTTTTACGTTTTCTGTTGTCCGTCAGTTTTATTTTTTTTTTTTGGAATTGTGTATTCTACTTGATTAGATTACATAGAAACTATTTTTGTAACCTGTGTCTTTTTTGCATATATTTCTAAATTGTTGACTTCCATTTATTTTAAGTTGTATTATTTTGAATTGTCTCTATGGATAATAGTATTTTTATTATAGGTTCCTCGAAATAATCTCACCAAATATTTATCACATCCACATTGTGATGCAAATTAGCACAACAGCAACAGATTGCTTACGAATCTTCACTTCATGCCTCACCTCCCTGTCCTTGTATTTGAGGCCAAGGTTGTTCATTTCTGCTTTAGTGGGAACTTACATGAAAACTTTTTTGATGGACCTTGATGCCATTTGTCTTAATACTGATTATTAACCATAGATTTTAAATGAGAGTGCTGACCATGCCCCAATATAATGATAGGTAAGTGCTGGCGACCCAAAATGTATTACTTGAACCTGGATTCTAGTGTTCTGATAGTATTCATATATATATGCTGGTTAAAAGGTAATAACACTTTCACATTTTTGGCACTTTTGATGCATTAGATAAATGGGAAATATGAATATATACTGTGAGCAGTAAATAATTCTGGTAGGGATTAAGTGAGACAAAATGAAAGTCTAGAGTGCAATGACTGACCCATGGAAAGCAATGCAAATATAGGAGTTCTTACATTTTTTTCTGTTTTAAGTCCTATTGTTTTGTTACTATCAGGTAAATATATTCTCCTTTTTACATATGGAGTATCATCTCATTTAAATGACCTAAATATCCATGCTTTTTCAAATGGGGAGCTCATGTAAGGAATTGTGCCGATATGTTGTAAATTAAGAGTATATGTGCTGATTATTTCAAGTTAACATCAACTTTGTTCAGCAACACCTCATTATAAATGCTTGAATTGTACGGTTTAAATAATTTTAGTTTTAAAATTTCACTTAGGGTGTACTCACTTTGTAAAGATTCATGGAGCTACACACATGGTTTGTGTACTTTTCTATGTGTATGTTATGCCTTGACAGAAATAAAACAAACACCATCCCACAAAAAAACAGTAATCACCTGGGTTTAGTAGACCAGATACCAGTTCTTGCTCTTTATTATCCCAGAGTTACTTTTTACAGCCCTATATAAGCAGCAACTAACAGTAATTTTGCTTTCTCCAATTTACTACAGTATTGTATTTGTATTTATTAATGATTATAGCTAGATTATAAAGTTTAGAAAACTCAGCCACTTTACAATATATAGTCCACCCATCCCCTACATGGATATATAGCAGGTTATATAAAGACTTTTTCTTTATTGGTAAATATTTCCTTTTTTTAATAAATATTGAAATAGTTGATTCTTATGTTTTAATAATTTTATGTAACTTGCTTCTCTTGTCGGTATAAGTAAACCCTAATTAAACAAGTATAACCACTGTCATTAGTTATTGTTATTATTAGCTTTAATGAAGAATGTGTATATATAATGTACTTTTGCATATGAATGAATCTCACAGCTTTTACAGGATCAATTACTTGTTTAAAATCCTAAAGCAAATGATTGGCCTAGCTTCCTTCTTACCTGAGAAATGTATATTTTCTAATAAAAACTATAATTAGTGTTTTTTTAGCCTAACTAGTCAAATTAAGTAAAAAAGTTAAAAATAAATTAATGACCTCCCCCAAAAATGTTTGCTTTCATATCTTTGTTTTAACCAATGTTAAGTGTCTGTCCCTTCTATTTTCACATTATTCTTCATGCTTAAACATATATACAAATCTAGAATATTGCACAGGTTAGGGACCAAGTAGGGATGTATGGAATCAATTATATACATGTGTACATGTATATATTCTGATAGATATGTAGATAACCAGGATTCTTGACATCAATGTTTTTCTTTTCTTTATTTTTTAACTAACAAAACAGTATCACAGTATACATATCATGTAGCAAATTGATAGTTGAATAGAGGTATTGATCTAAGGATACTAGAAGAATTACTCAAAGTACTTACATGCTGTTAGGTAGGTATATGTCTTCTAAATAGTAAATCAATATGGTATGAAAGAATGTGCTTTGTCAAGGATGGAAATAATACTGTAATGATATAGTTATGTGTTTCTCTGTGGCTCTTGAGTTTCTCCAAGTATTTTCATATACATTGACTTGTTTATACCTCATGACAATGCCAAGATGTAGAATTACAAGTAGAATGCATAGCTCAAATATCTTGTAATGAATTAATAAGATAATGCCCATGCTGCAAGTACTCCATCTGTCATGTAAATAAGCATCAAATGGGTATAAATTATTATAATTAGAGATATCAATATCAGGTATTTTTCCCCAGGATAGAAAATTTGAGGCTTTTATTTGTTAGATCACTTATTAAGCATTCCATAGCAAGAGAGAACTCTAAGTAACTCTTGAGGTTTTAAGTGAAATTTATTTATTTTCTAATAATACACATAACATTTTCAACCTCATAGGTGATACAAAGTAACTATATATGGTGAAAAATGAAAAACTAATCTTCTCCCACAAATTATTCAATTCTCATTCATTTTTAAGCAATGTTACTTGCTTCATTGATATAATTTAATAGCATATCAAACTGCAGTGAAAGTTGCTCCTGGATATTTTCAGAATGGAGTTGTTTGCTAGTCACATTAGAACTAGATCGTGTATTATCTCTTAGGAATACCCCAATATCATTTCATTAGGGGTGCTTCTCTCTCTCCTCCTTCCCTTCCACTCTCTCCTCCCCTTACCCTTCCTCCCACCCACCATGGTTTATATTTTTAAATTAAGCTTTGTTTTGTACGTATGATGATCTTGTCTGTTTGTATGTGTGTGTGTGTGTTGTATTTTCCTTGATCATTCCAAAGGATCTTTAACAGGAGAGTATACTTGTTTAAGATGAGATTATATCTGTTCTATTACATTAAAAACCTTCCTGTAATATGCTCCTTTTGCTCTTATATTTGTTCAGCTTTTTGAGGTATAATTGACAAAAAATTGTATATATTGAAGGTGTACAACTTGATAATTTGATGTATGTAGACATTGTGATACATTTACTGAAAACAAGCTAACACATAACCTCACATAGTTATGATTTTGTGTGTATATGGTGAAGGTATTAACATTTACTATGTTAGCAAATTTCAAGTATGCAATACAGTATTAACTGTTATTACAATGCTGTACATTAGATCTCCAGAATTAATTCATCTTACAACTGAAAGTTTCTACACTTTGATGAACATCCTCTCTTTTTCCTCCTCACCTCCAGACTCTGGTAACCACCATTTTACTCTCACCTTCTATGATGTTAACTGTTGAAGGATTCACATCATAAGTGAGATTATATAGTACTTGTCTTTCTGTAGCTAGCTTTTTTACTTAGCATAATGTACTCCAGTTTCAACCATGTTGTTCTAAATGGCAGTATTTTTTTCTTATTATGGCTGAGTTGCATTCCATTAACTAGCTAGCTAGATAACATTGTTTTCATATCTTGGCTGTTAGGAATAATGCTGCAATGAACATGGGGGTGCAGATATCACTTCAGGATAATGATTTTATTTCCAACAAATATGTGCCCAGAAGTGGGATTGCTGGACATAGGTAATTCTGTTTCTATTTTTTGATACATCTACATATTCTTTTCTATAGTGGCTATACCAATTTGCATTCCCACCAATATTGTAAAATGCTTCACTTGATACCCTCACCAACACGTATCTTTTGTCTTTTTGATAATGGCCGTCTGAGCATGTATAAGGTGATATCTCATTGTGGTTTTAGTTTTCATTTCCCTCATGATTCATGATGTTGAGCATCTTTTCATTTATCTTTTTAGCCACCTGAATGCCTCCTTTGGAAAATTGTCTCTGCAGATTCTTTTCCCATTGTTTAATCTGTTTGTTTCTTTGTGCTATTGTGTTATATAAGTTCATTATATATTTTTGATATTAACTCATGATCAGATATATGGTTTGCGATTATTCCATAATTTGTCTTTTCAGTGAGTGGATTGTCTCCTTTGCTGTGCAGAAGCTTTGCAGTTTGATGTAATCTCACTTTTTATTTTTACTTTTATTGCTTGTGCTTTTAGGGTCTTTCTAAAAAAATTCATTGCCAAGAACAATGTAAGAGAATGTTTTTCTATGTTTTATTCCAGCAGCAGTTTTAAGGTATTTTGTCTTATGTTTAAGTATTTAATCTATTTTGAATTGATGTTTGTGTGTGGTGTAAGATAAGAGTTCATTTTAATTCTTCAGCACGTGGATATTCAGTTTTCCCAACACCATTATTAAAGAATGTATTCACTCCTCCTTATGTATCCTTGGTGCCCTTGTCAATGATTATGTATATGTGGGTTTATTTCTGTAATCTCTTCTGTTCCATTGGTCTGTCTATTTTTATGATAGTACAATACTGTTTTTATTACTGTAACATTGTAATGTAGTTTAAGAAATGTGATATACCAAGGGTTTGTTCTTCTTACTCAAAATTGCATTGGCTATTCAGAGCCTTTGTGTTTCCATACAAATTTTAGGATTTTTTAATTTTTATGAAAAATGTCATTAGAATTTTGGTAAGGATGGCATTGTATCTGGATTTCTTGGTATAGTATGAACATATTAACAATATTCTTTATTTTTTATTTCTGGGTACATAGTAGGTATATATATTTGTGGGGTATATAGCATGTTCTGATACAGGCGTGCAATGTGAAATAAGCATATGATGGAGAGTAAGGTACCAATCCCCTCAAGAATTTCTGCTTTGATTTACAAACAATTCAATTATACTCTTAAAGTTATTTTAAAATATAGAATTAAGTTATTGACTATACTCACCCTATTGTGCTATCAGATCATAGGTCTTATTTATTCTAACTCCTTTTTGTACTCAATAACTATCCCCAACTCCTGCCCCAGACCCTACTATTCTTCCCAGCCTCTAGTAATCAGACTTCTACTCTCTATGTCCATGAATGCAATTCATTTCTTTTGTAGATCACACAAATAAGTAAGAACATGCAATGTTGCTTTTTTTTTTGGTCTGGATTATTTTACTTACATAATTATCTCTAGCCATGCATGACAGCCAAACAGCTAATATCACACTGAATGGGGAAAAACTGAAAGCCTTTCCTCTAATATCTGGAACATGACAAGTATGCCCACTTTCACCACTGTTATTCAACATAGTACTGGAAGTCCTAGCTAGAGGAATAAGACAAGAGAAAGAAATAAGGGGCATTCAAGTTGGAAAAGAAGTCAAATTATCCTTGTTTGTAGATGATGTCGTCTTATATATTGGAAAAAACCTAAGGACTGCTCCAAACAACTATTAGAACTGATAAACAAAAGTAGCCAGATACAAGATCAACATACAAAAAAAATAACATTTCTATATCACAACAGTGAGCAATGCGAAAGGAAATAAAGTGATTCCATTCATAATAGCAACAAATAAAATTAAATACCTAGGAATTAATTAAACAAAAGAAATGAAAGATCTCAAATAAAAACTATTAGAAGTTGATGAAATAAATTGAAGTTGACAGGAAAAATGGGAAAATATTCCATGTTCATGGATTAGAGGAATCAGTATTGTTAAAATATTCATACTGCACAAAACCATCTACAGTTAAATACAATCCCTCTCAAAGTACCAATGCACTCTTCAGAGAAATGGAAAAATCAGTTCTAAAATTTGTATGGAACCATAAAAGACCCAGAGTAGTGAAAGCTATCCCAAGCAAGAAGAACAAAACTGGCAGAATTACATTACCTGACTTCAAACCACACTACAGAGCAATAGCAACTGAACAGCATGGTACCTGCACAAAAACAGACACATAGACCAGTAAAACAGAATAGAAAACCCAGAAACAAATCCACACACCTACAATGAACTCATTTTCAACAAAGGTTCCCAGAACATACACTGGGGAAAAGATGGTCTCTTTAATAAATGGTTCAGGGAAAACTGGATATCCATATGCTTAAGAATGAAAAAAGACACCTGTCTCTCACCACATGCAAAAATAAAATCAAAATGGATTAAATACAAATCTAAGACCTCCAACTATGAAACTACAAGACAACATCAGAAAAACTCTCCATTACATTGGTCATGGCAAAGATTTCTTGAGTAATATCCCACAAGCACAGGTAACCAAAGCAAAGGTGGACAAATAGGATCAAATCAAGTTTAAAAGCTTTTGCATAGCAAAGGATAAAATCAAGAAAATGTAGAGAAAACCCACAGAATGGGTGAATATATTTGCAAATTACCCATCTGACAAGGGATTAATAACCAGAATATATAAAGAGCTCAAACAACCCTGTAGGAAAAGATCTGATAATCTCATCAAAAATGGTTAAAATATTTGAATAGACATTTCTCAAAAGAAGACATACAAATCGGAATATGAAAGGGTGCACAATATCATTGATGATCAGAGAAATGCAATCAAAAGTACAATGAAATATCATCTTACCCCAGTTAAAATGGCTTATATTCAAAAGACGGGCAATAACAAATGCTGGCAAGGATATGGAGAAAAGGGAACCCTTGTGTATTGTAAGTGGGAATGTAAATTAGTACAACTATGGAGAACATTTTGTGGGTTCCTCAAAACCTAGAAATAGAGTCACCATATGATCCAGCAATCCCACTGCTGGGTATGTATACCAAAAAAAGAAACTAGTATATTGAAGAGATGTCTCCACTCCTGTGTTTGTTGCAGCACTGTTTACAATAGCTAACATTTGGAAAGCAACCCAAATGTCCAACAGATGGATGAATAAAGAAAATGTGGTAATCATACACTAGGGAGTGCTATTCAGTCATAAAAAATAATGAAATCCTGTTATTTGCAACAACATAGGTGGAACTTGAAGTCATTACTCTAAGTGAAATAAGCCAGGCACATAAAGACAAACATTGCTTGTTCTTGCTTATTTGTGGGATCTGAAAATCAAAACAATTTAACTCATGGAGATAGAGAGTAGAAGGATGGTTACCAGAGGCTGGGAAGGGTAGTAGGGTGTGGGGAGAAAGGTGGGGATGGTTAGTAAGCACAAAAAAAAAGGTAGTTGGGAAGAATGAGTAAAACCTATCTGAGAGCACAGAAGGGTCACCATAATCAATAATAATATAATTGCCCATTTAAAAATAACACAAAGGCTATAATTGAATTGTTTGTAACATGAGATAAAGGCTTGAGGAAATGGATTCCCCATTTTACATGATGTGATTATTACCCATTCATGCCTGTATCAAATCATCTCATGTACCCCATAAATATGTACTCCTACTGTGTACTCACAAAAGTTAAAAGATAAAAAAATAGAGAAACCCTAGCCTACACCATAGTCATGAAGGTTAATACCAATGCCTTTTTCTAAGACTGTTTTAGTTTCAGCTCTTACATTTAAGTTTTAAATGCATTTTCAGTTAATTTTTATATATGGTGTGACATAGGGTCCAATATTTCTTTTGTATGTTGATATGGAATTTTGTCAGCATACTATGTTTGAAAGCATATCTTTTTCCTCATTAAAGGAAACCTTAACAAGGTTTTATACTACCTTGTTAAATATCAATTGATTACCAATGTAGGGCTTCCTTTCTGGACACTGAATTCTATCTCATTGATAGATCGATGAATATCTCTCTGCAGCACCACCCTGTCTTGGTTATTATAGCTTTTTAGTGAATTTTGTAACCAGGAAGTCTGACTCTTCTATATTTCTTATGCAAGATTGTTTTGGTTATTCTTCATCCCTTGTGCTTCCGTATGTATTTTTTTTTTTTTTTTT
>NW_012118321.1:1501645-1508002 GCF_000951035.1 Colobus angolensis palliatus
GATGGTCTCGATCGCCTGACCTCGTGATCCGCCCATCTTGGCCTCCCAAAGTGCTGGGATTACAGGCTTGAGCCACCGCGCCCGGCCTTCTGTATGTATTTTAAGATCATCTGTTTCATTTTTGAATACAAGCAGTTGGAATTTTGATAGAGATTGCATTGAATCTGTAAATTAATTTGGGAAGTAGTATATCTTAACATTATTACATTTTCTGATTCATGAACAGGAGAGGTATATTTTTTTATGCCTTTAGGTCTTCTTCAGTTTTTTTCAGTGATGCTTTGGAATTTTCAGTCAATAAATCTTGCACTTCTTTTTTATATTTATTCCTATGTATTTCATTCTTTTTTTATGTGACTATGATTGAATTATATATCCTTAAATTCACTTTGGATTGTTCATTGCAACCATAAGGAAATAACAGTTATTTTTGTATATTGATATTTTTATATCCAGTAACTCTGCTGAATTTACTTATTAATTCTAATAAACTTTGTGGATTTTGATGACTTCACAATTATTTCATTCATGAATAGATATAGTTATACTTATTATTTAACAACGTAGACCCTTTATATTTATTCATTTTGCCTGATCATCCTAGCTAGAACTACCTGTAAAATGTTTAATAGAAATTATTAAAGTGAATATCTTTGCTTTGCTATTGATACTCGAGGGAAAGCATTCAGTCTTCAACCATTATGGTATGATGTTAGTTGTGGGTTTTTTATATATGGCCCTTATCAGGTTTAGTAAGTTTTATTCTATTCTTAGTTTTGGGGGCATTTTTATCATGAAAGAGTGATAGGTTTTGTCTAGTGTTTTTGTGTATGTGCGTATATATTGAGAAACGAATGATCTTTCTCATTTCTTCTATTGATATGTTGTATGATATTTGTTTTATTTTCAGATGTTAAACCATCTTTGCATTCCTGGAAAAAAATCCCACTTGGTCCTAGTGTGTAATCTTGTTTGTATGTTGCTTGATTCAGTTTGGTACATATTGTTTTGTGTGGCACAAGAAAGTGAGCCCACTAAATCACACAACAAATCGTCCTAATGAATATATGCTATAATTGCCTCCCCCATAATATAAATGAGGAAGCTCCTCTGCTTCATGGATTATTTTCTGGTCTAACCCCACTCTCCACCTAATACTAACTCCTACCCAAATCTACCATCCCCCTACCCTAAGATTTATTCCTGTATTTTTCCCCTCTTCTCTGCAATTGAGCCCTTGGGTACCAAGTTTGATGGATTTTGGCAGCCAACTCCTCAAGGGCTATCCTAGAAGCCATCCAAAAACCAAACTCACTAGAGACTTTTGGTGTAAAAATTGAACAATTTAATAGTCATCAATTTTTCTGTAGAATCTCAAAGTATAATTTTGGTAGACACATGAGTCTTAGTTCAGGCTACTATAATAAAGTACCATAGACTGGGTGGCTTACTTCTTATGCCTCTGGAGGATGGAAGTCTGAGATCATGATGCTGGCATGATCTCATTTTGCTAAGGGCCCTTTTCCGTGTTGCAGACTGCCAACTTCTTGAATTCTCACATGGCAGAAAGAGCTAGCTAGCTTTCTGACTTATGAAAAGGGCACTAATCTTATTCATGAAAGTTTCACCTTCATTACCTAATTACCTTCCAAAGTTGTTTCCACCGCCAAAAACCATCAAATTGGGGGTTATGATTTCAATATATAGATTTGGGGGAGGTATGCAAACATTCAAACAATAACAGACAAAACATACTAAATAATTAAGCATGTATACACACAGGTTTTATTTTTATGCCATTCTTGTCTCTTCCACCCAAACCAGATGGTGAAGAATCACTATTCAGCAAATATTTTTGATCTTAAGAATATTATCATGGATCTATTTTTGCTTAATGATGGAAAACTCAACTTTCAATCCTTGATGGATTGCACTGGAGTGTGTAATTTCAAATGAGATTATAATCTGACAGTTTTTCCCAAATATCTAAGGAACAAAACAGAATATAATGAACCAATTTCATTTTATTGGTGTCTGTCAATGTTTGAGCTCAAAACACATTGTTATACTTATTGCAATTAGTCATAAATTCAATTCCTTGTATAGTGAATATCCTTTCTATAATTTCTTTTTAGGTTTACCTTGATTACTCTCAGAAGTACATTATCACAAGTGGAGTTTTAATAATAATTTACCAAATTCTCAAAAACATTTAATAGAGCTTTCAAGCTTCTTATATATAGAAAATACATGCACTTTTAAAAAATTTAACAGCTTTATAATGTCAGATTTTCATATTCTGTGTCATGGGTTGGTATTTGTTTAAACTCTTCAGTATTCTTCAAACCTTCTGTTTATAATTAATCTTTATAGTGTATGTAATTTTCAAATAAGAGTTATTAATATATATTAAAAAGGGGATCTTAAAATACTCAGTCCACAATATGCCCCTTTTCAAATTTAAAAGTGCATAATGGATGTCCATGTAGCTTAATTTATTTAAGGATTTTACATTCCTACTTAACACTAAGTCATGGTTATCCTCCTTTTCAGTATGATTCTATTGTGTTATATCTTTAAATTCATTTTTTGTTGCCCATGCAAAATTCATTAGTTTTCATTGCCCGGGTGTTTAATTATATTTTGCTTTATAATCATGACTGTACTCAACACTACTAGATGATTAATTCTGTTTAAGAATTCTTTGTCAATTCTTGTATAATACTCATTGTTGTAATTAATGTGGGATCAGTATCTATAGTGGTAAATATGCTCCATTACCTTTTTTTTAGTTCTCGAGTAATATTGTCTAGATTATCTCACCTAAGAGTTACCTACTTTTCCAGTTGAAATTTATATTTTAAAAATTCCTAATAAGATAACATTACATTTTTGTTTTTACTTTAACTCTTGTGAAAAATCAAGGATTATTTTGAGAAAATATAACAAATTTTGATATACATATATATTTTTGTGAACTACTTTTAGTTGTTTAGAAATAGTTTGTGGTTTTTTGTATAGAACTTGAGTAATTCTTAATAAATATAATTCTAAATTTTCAAATGTTGTGAATTGTAAATTCATACTAAATTTGGTTAACTTTTCAAAATAATTAATGATGGTGTAATACTGATGAAATAATAATTTATCTAGTTTTATTTTCAGTCTGCCCAACCTGTTTAAGACTGTTTTAGAGGAGAAGGGGAGATTCATGGGCTGTATGCTTTGATAATATCATTCATGTGTTTGTACTGCAAAATTAACGTTAGTCCTCACTTTACATAGTCACAACAGGTAGTTATTAAAACCAAGGGAAATAATAGACTTGATTTGCATCTAGACTTTCCTCCCCACCCCTCATACTCTGCCTGCTAGAACTCTGCTGTGAAATCTGGGCCCTCAGTTAATCTCTTTAGAGAGGAATTTTTGCCAGATTCTCCAGATTTCCATAGTCAGTTACCTGAAACCACAACACATAAGAGATATTTAGGTCTCCAGCCACCTTGGCCTCCTTGCTGTTCCTCAGACACCCCCGTTACAGTCTCCCTCAGATTTTCAAAATGACTGCTTGTTCTTTCTGAAGAGTCTTCCTTCCAGCTATCAGTTGGGTTGACTCTTAAAACTCAAGGATCTTTGGTCCAATGTCCACTACTCAATCATGCCTACTATGCCCTCTCCAATTAATACAGCATTCTCATCTCTGTCTTTAACTTTCCCAATCTCCCACCGTGCTTTATTCACCTGCTTCTTTATCTTATATCACGTATCATATTCTAGCATGGGTTTTCATTTATTCATTATGTTTTCTGTAGAGTGAACAATCGTCTAGGCTTGCTGGGAAGTAAGGGGGGGTTTCCCAGGTTGTGGAACTTTTCAGTTTTAAAACCAGAGAAGTCCCATGCAAACTAGGATGAGTTGTCTAAGTTGTTTCCTCGTCTTTCTCCTCCCAGCAGAAGGAAACCATCATGACTGTGGAGATCTCTGGTTTGTTCAGGGATTTATCCCACACATAAACAGTGCCTCACACATAGGCAGTTAACACTTTTTTTCTGAATGATGGAAGGAAGACATAATAAGAATTACAATGCTTACATCTTTGTAGCTAGGCGTGTAACTTCTAAATGGGTCTGTTATATGATATTTTTGGAGAACAGAATCAAATTTACTAAAATAATATAATTACTTAGGTTTCTGAGTCACTTATTTAGTTCACAAACATATGATTTACCCCATATCCTGCCTCATTTAATTCTAGTGGCAATCCTACAGCATAGAATGAATAATAATATCTATGGTGTCAGATGTTTTTGAGGGTAAAAAGAGGTTATTCCCATTAAGGCATTTCCACACTCTGTGACACTTGAGTAAGCGTTCAGTGAATGTTTCTAACTACATTACGATTGCTATCATTATTGTTCTTTCATTATGACAAGATAGTCATTGCCTTCTTTTTCTGAATGGGAAGTTTGAGACTTAAAGAAGATTAGTGACTTGTTTCAAGTCAGAAAACAAGTGAGTAGCTGGTGCTAATGTTTTTAAAGATTTTGTCAATTTGTTCAATACAATGTCACTTTCTCTTAGTGTAACCAAAGAAAGATTTCTAAGCTGCAACATGAAAAAGAAACTTAGCAACTAACCCCTCTCTACTACACATCAGTTTCATTCAACATGCTTTCTGTAATCCATATTAATAGTCTGATGCATCTCCCTGCATCTGTCTGGTCAGGTAGGTTATTTTTTATCATTGTTTGTACAAAAATTGGGATCATAGTTGACACATTACCTGCAGGTTTCTTTAGTTTCTTAACAGTACATCAAAGCCACACATGTAGGTTTAAAATACTCTATTATATATTTAAATTCAGCTACATGCAACATGCATCTTAGTGCATTGTACTTAGTGTAATTTTATTCCATTTCCCCAGCCTTTCTGACACACCAGAAATACCATATTTGCCTAGCATCATTAATACATCAATTTTGATTTAGTGTTATCTTTTAAAATTAGTGTTCCAATGTCTGTAATAATTACCTTAATTTGGGGAGGTTTTCTTGTACAATCTCACTGAAAGCTACAAATTAAGCTCATATTTCAAATTTCCAATAAAAGCTTATTTGGCTTTTAAACTTATTTGTTATGACATTAATATTTTTTTAGAAAATAAACATTTGATACTGACTCTTTGGTCTCAGGTTGTGTGTGTGTGTGTGTATGTAGTGTTCTCCTCCAAAGCTGCCCTGTAGATGCCTTGTAAAGTTTTGTCACATTCAAAATATTTAGACTGAATTAGTCTTCACGAGTATATGACTTAGTGATCTTTTATTGCTATTGAGAGTTCTAAATTGGATTACCTTTATAAAATGTTAGTATAAACTCAAAACAGTGGTTTTTCTTTAGTTCTTTGTACCCAACTCACTAAAGTATTTAACACTGCTTAAAGTTTTAGAGGCATGATTTTCACATGCCATTATAACACATAAAATATATTCATGAGTTTACACCACAAACTTAAAATTAAACATCATTTCACATTGTCTGAGTAGGCAAATTCTATACATCATGCAAAAATTCCAAAGAGTTCATGGATGAGATTTAGTAGATTTATGAACCTTATAAAACGAAATGTTGTTTGAACATAAATATAGTTTTTAGAATAGGTGAATGGTATATTTCATCAGTCCTTCAGTGGATCTATAAATCAAACAAGGGTAAACATATATTTCACATTTTAAAATGTATACCAGTATGGTCTTTTAAAGCGTACCTTACTAACCTATTCATTTACGTTTTTAAAAATGAAATTAAATGTCATATCTTCCTCCAAAATAGCTAATGTACCTTGCAGACCTTTGGGAATCAATTCTGTGTCATTGATAACTTCATTACTTTCTTTGAGGTGTTGTCACATATAGCCATCCTAAAGAACCTACGAGCCTACCTTTCCACCATCCTCATGCCAATCTTATTCTCTTTATTCTGATTGACTCCTTAGGTTTTTATATCACTCTTATCTTCTAAACTAATTTGGCTTTGTTTTGTTGTTGTTGTTGTTGTTGTTTATTTATTGTCTCTACCCTCCCACACCCAAATAGAGAATAAGGTCCAAGAGAAAAGTATTCTTTACTGTTTACAGATAGTATTCTGTGTGTGAACTATAGCACCTGGCACATAGTAGGTACTCATTAAATAATTGGTGAGTGAAAAAATAAATATAGACCCCCAGCATGATACAGCTGCTCTACGAAAATGTGGATAGACTGCTTTTTTTTTTTTTTTTTTTTTTTTTTTTGGAGTCTCACTCTGTCACCCAAGCTGGAGTGCAGCAGCTCTATCTTGGCTCACTGCAACCTCCACCT
>NW_012118321.1:1508067-1644616 GCF_000951035.1 Colobus angolensis palliatus
CATGATCTTGGCTCACTGGAGCCTCTGCCTCCCGGACTGAAGTAATCCTTCCACTGCAGCCTCCCGAGTAGCTGCGACTACAGTCACGCACCACCACGCCTGGCTAATTTTTTTGTATTTTTGGTAGAGATGGGGTTTCAGCATGTTGCTCATGCTGGTCTCGAGCTCCTGAGCTCAGGCAATCTGCCCAACTCAGCCTCCCAAAATACTGAGATTACAGGCATGAGCTACCACACCTAGACATCAGACTGCTTTTTTAAGAAGTTCCCTGATTCCATTTGTCCTCACTGGGCAGGACCTCCAAACTGGGGTCTCCATCCACCTCTTACAGGTGTGTTTGGGCCAGCAACAGGTTTGTACCTCCCTGTGATGAAACTCCCAGAGGGAGGGCCAGGTTGTTATCTTTGCTACTTGAAGCCTTCACTGGTAAAACCTCCAGGTACTGGAAAATTTGAGGCAACTAGGGACTGGAGTGGACCTCCAGCATACCACAGCAGCCCTACAGAAAAGTGGCCAGACTGTTATGTGAGTGCCCGTTCCCATATCTCCTCACAGGGCAGGTCCTCCAGGACTGGGCCTCTAGCCACCCCTTGCCAGAGGTATAAAGCCAGTAACAACTCAGCAACTCCCCATACAGAGCCTCCAGGTGCAACTGAAATCACTTCTGCCAATGCCTCTGCAGTGTAACCATCCTTACTATCCTCAGACTAACAAAGGAGCAAAGCCCCTAAGTGCTTTATCCACACCTCCAACGAGCTATAGTCAATCCAAAGAGAGGAGACCAGTTTATCTCCCACTGCTCATCACCAGACAGGAAACCCCTGGCTTTGGACCACAGCACAGAACCTCCATCCTGGGCTGATGCACTGAGTGTTGGCTAATCTGCACCTCCCTGGGGTGGAACACCAATAGGCAAGCAAAAGACCCTCAGCCACAAACCACTACTGAGGTCCCTTCTGCTGCCGCCTCTAAGTAGGGGAAGGAACATAAACACTGAAATCAGTCCAGAGCTTCAGTTGGACTCCCAGGAGAGACAAGTCACAACCTATAGCTGGCACTGGATGGAGAGAGGACCCTACACTTTCAGAGAATTAAGAGGCAACACAGCCGCAACTGTGAGGAAACAGAGCAGTGACACAACTGAGCAAGGGTCTGCCAACTGACTAATGTTAAGTGCCACATGCTGGATCACACCCCAAAGCTTCAACACCAAAAGTACCTTGCTAACATGCCCACAACTAAAGCCAGAGACAAGAAGTCAGCTTCACGTAAAAATCCTGCACTAAGCCTCGGCCCAGCGAAAACATCCAGAAAGGAAGTCTATGGACTGTACTCAATCTACACTGTAAATAAACACCCAATGCAGAGATGAGAGAGAACCAATGCAAGAACTTTGGGAAATCAAATTGCCAGGGTCTCCTGTGTCCTCCAGACAACCACACTAGTTCTCCAACAAGAGTTTTTATCCAGAGCGAACTGGCTGGAATGACAGAAATAGAATTCGGAATATGGATAAGAACAAAGACCACTGAGATTCAGGAGGATGGCAAAACCCAATCCAAGGAAAATCAAAATCAAAATAAAGTGATACAGGAGCCAGAGGGCAAAATAGCCAGTGTGAGAATCTAACAGGTCTGACCGAGATGAATAACACAATACAAGAATTTCACAATGCAATCATAAGTATTAACAGCAGAATAAACCAAGCTGAGGAAAGAATCTCGGAGCTTGAAGACTGGTAGTCAGAGATGAGACAGAGGGACAAAAGAGAGAACAATGACTAAAAAGGAATGAACAAAACCTCCAAGAAGTATGGGATTATGTAAAGAGGCCAAAACCATGAATCATGGCATTTCTGAAAGGGAAGGAGAGAGAGAAAACAACTTGGAAAACATCTTTCAGTATATCATGCATGAAAACCTCCTAAACCTGGCTAGACAGGCCAATAGTCCAATTCAGGAAATACAGAGAATTCCTGTAACATTCTACACAAGAAGATCATCCCCAAGACACGCTGTTGTCAGATTTTTCAAGGTTGAAATGAAAGAAAGTTAAAGGCAGCTAGAGAGAAAGGCAGGTCACCTACAAAAGGAACCTAATCAGGCTAACAGCAGACCTATGAGCTGAAATCCTAAAAGCTACAAGAGATCGGGGACCAATATTCAACATTCTTAAAGAAAAAAATCTTCAACAAATATTTTTATGTCAAGCCAAACTAAACTTCCTAAGTGAAGGAGAAATAAGATCCTTTTCAGATAATCAAATGTTGAGGGAACTCATTGCTGCCATACCTGCTTTACAAGAGATTATAGAAGGAGCACTAAATATAAAAAGGAAACACTGCTAACCTTAATTTAAAAAAAAAAAAAAAAAACACACAGACCAGTGTCAACAAGCCAACAGAATAACCAGCTAACAGCACAGTTACAGGATCAAATCTACCCATATCAATACAAATCTTGAATGTAAACAGGCTAAATGCCCCACTTAAAAGGCACAGAGTGGCAAACTGGAAAGAACAGCAAGACCCAGTGACATGCTATCTTCAAGAGACCCATCTCACAAATAATGTCACTCATAGGCTCAAAGAGATGGAGGAAAATATGCCAAGCAAACGGAAAACAGAAAATGCCAGGGGTTGCCATCCTAATTTCAGACAAAAAAAAAAATTCAAATATCAAAAAAGACAAGGGCATTACATAATAATAAAGGGTTCAATTCAACAAGAAGACCTAACAATCCTAAATATATATAAACCCAATACAGGAGCATCCACATTCATAAATAGAACTTCTTGAAGACCTTCACACAGACTTAGACTCCCACACAATAAAAGTGGGAGACTTCAACACTCCACTGACAGTATCAGATCATCAAGGCAGAAAATTCACGAAGATATTTAAGACTTGAATGCAACACTTGACCAAATGGATCTGATAAACCTCTACAAAACTCTCTACCAAAAACAACAGAATATACATTCTTCTCATGGCCACATGGCACATAATTTAAAATTGGCCACATAATTGAACATAAATCCTCAGCAAATGCAAAAGAACCAAAATCATACCAAATACACTCTGGGACCTCAGTGCAATAAAACTAGAAGTGAATACTAAGAAAATTGCTCTAAACCATACAATTACATGGAAATTGAATAACATCCTCTTTAATGACTTTTGAGTAAATAATAATATTAAGGTAGAAATCAAGAAGCTTTTTTGAAACTAATGAGAACAAAGACACAACATACCAGAATCTCTGGGACACAATCAAATCAGTGTTTAGAGGGAAATTTATGGCACTAAATTCCCACATCAAAAAGCTAGAAAGATCTCCAGGTCACAACCTAATATCACAACTAAAAGAACTAGGGAACCAAGAGCAAACAAACCCCAAAGCTAACAGAAGAAATAACCAAGATCAGAGCTGAAATGATGAAAATCGAGAATCACCCCCCCCAAAAAAAATTCAAAAGATCAACAAATCCCATAGTTGGTTTTTTCTTTTTTGTAAAATTAGTAAGATATATAAGCCTCTACCTAGACTAATAAGAAAAATGAGAAGATCCAAATAAGCACACTTAGAAATGACAAAGGTAATGTTACCACTGACCCTCCCACCCCCCAAAAAATTCAGAAACTACTATGAACACCTCCATGCACACAAACTAGAAAATCTACAGGAGATGGATAAATTCCTGGACACATACACATTCCCAAGACTCATCCAGGAAGAAATCCATTCCCTGAACAGACCAATAAACACCAATAATGAGTTCTACAATTAAGTCAGTAATAAATAGCTGATCAATCAAAAAAAAAAAGCCCAGTAACTTATGGATTCACAGTAGAATTTTACCAGATGTACAAAGAGCTGGTACCACTCTTACAGAAGCTAATCAAAAAATTGAGAAGGGTGTCCTTCCCAGCTCATTCTATGAAGCCGGTATCATCTTGATACCCAAATCTGGCAGAGATACAACAACAAAAAACTTCAGGCCAATTCTTTATGATTGAAAAATCCTGAACAAAATACTGGCAAAATGAATCCAGCAGCACATCAAAAAGATAATCCACATGATCAAGTAGACTTCATCCCAGGGATGCAAGGTTAGTTCAACATATGCAAATCAGTAAATATTATTCACATAAAGAGAACTAAAGACAAAAACCACATGATTATCTCAAGAGATTCAGAAATGGTTTTCAATGAAATTCAACATCCCTCACATCAAAAACTCTCAATAAACTAGGTATTTAGGGAACATACCTCAAAATAATAAGAGCTGTCTATGACAAACACACAACCAAATCATACTGAATGGGCAAAACCTAAAAGCAGTCCCCTTGAAAAATGCCACAATACAAGGATGCCCTCTCTCACCACTCCTGATCAATGTAGTATTGGAAGTCCTACCCAGAGCAATCAGGCAAGAAAAAGAAACAAAGGGCATTCAAACAAAAAGACAGGAAGTCAAACTATTTCTGTTTGCAGACGACACGATTGTATACTGGAAAACCCCACAGTCTTGGCCCAAAAGCTCCTTCACCTGATAAACGATTCAACACATTTTCAGGATACAAAATCAACGTACAAAAATCACTAGCATTCCTATACATCAACAACAGCCAAGTTGAAAGCCAAATAAGAAAGGCAATCTAATTCACAATTGCCAAAGAGCAATATGCGTAGGAATGCACTAACCAGGGAGGTGAAAGATCTCTACAATAATAATTTCAAAACACTGCTCAAATAAATCAGAGAAGACACAAACACATGGAAAAATATGCCATGCTCATGGACAGAAAGAATCAATATCATTAAAATGGCTATACCGCCCAAAGCACTTTACAGATTCAATGCTATTCCTATCAAACTACTAATGATTTTCTTCACAGAACTATGAAAAAACTATTTTAAAATTCATATGAAACCAAAAAAGAGCCCAAATAGACAAGGCAATCCTAAACAAAAAGGAAAAGGCTAGAGGCATCATGGTACCTGACTTCAAATAATGCTACAGGGCTACAGTAACCAAAATCACATGGTATTGGTATAAAAACAGACACATAGATCAATGGAATTGAATAGAGAGCCCAGATATAAGACCGCACACCTACAATCATCTGATATTTGCCAAAGCTGACAAAAACAAGCAATGGGGAAATGACTCCCTGTTCAATAAATGGTGCTGGGATGACTGGCTAACCATATGCAGATTTCATCTGGACCCCTTCCTTACACTGTATACAAAAATCAACTCAGGATGGATTAAAGACTTAAATGTAAAACCCAAAACTATAAACCTCCTAAAAGACAATACCATCCTAGACATAGGAACAAGCCTAGATTTTATGACAAAGGTGCCAAAAGCAACAAAAGGAAAAATTGACAAGTGGAATCTAATTAAACTTAAGAAGTTCTGCATAGCAAAAGAAACGATCAACAAAGTAAACAGAGAACCTACAAAATGGCAGAAAATGTTTGCTAACTATACATCTGACAAAGGTCTAAAATCCCGGATCTATAAGGAATTTAAACATATTTACAAGAGAAAAACTCATTAAAAAGTGGGCAAAGGAAATGAACACTAGCATATGAGAAAAAGCTCAATATCACTAATCGTTAGAGAAATGCAAAACTACAATGCCAATCAGAAAGCCTATTATTAAAAAGTCAAAAAATAACAGATGCTAGTGAGGTTGCGGAGAAAGGGGAACGCTCATACACTGTCGGTGGGAGTGTAAATTAGATTAACCATTGTGGAAATCAGTATGGCAGTTCCTCAAAGAGATAAAAGCAGAACTACCCTTTGACCCTGCAATCCCATTACTGGGTATATACCCAGAGCAATATAACTCATTCTTCCATAAAAACACATGCACACGAATGTTGATTGCAGCACTATTTACAATAGCAAAGAGATGGAATCAACCTAAATGCCTGACACTATCAGATTACATAAAGAAAATCATATATACCACGGAATACTATGCAGTCATAAAAAAGAAAAAGCATGTCTTTTGCAGGAACATTGATGGAGCTGGAGGCTATTATCCTTAGTGAACTAATCCAGAAACAGAAAACAAACTACCACAGGTTCTCACTTATAGGTGGAAGCTAAATGATGAGAACTCTTCAACACAAAGAATGAAACAAAAGACACTGGGGTCTGCTTGAGGGTGGAGGGTGGTAGGAGGGAGAGAAGCAGAAAAGATAACTATTGGGCACGGGGCTTAATATCTGAGTGATGAAATAATCTGTACAGCAAACGCCTATGACACGAGTTTATCTTTGTAACCTTCACAAGCACCCCTAAACCTAAAATAAAAGTTAAAAGAATAAAAAATAAAAATGAACTCATAGAAGCAGAGAGTAGAATGGTAGTTACCAGTGGCTGTCGTGGGGGGAATAGGGAGATACTGGTTGTAGGTACAATATTTCCGTTAAATAGGAGGAATGCATTCTGGAGAACTATCATATAGTAAAATGACTTGTTAATAATATATTGTGTATTTGAAAATTGCTAAGAAGCTAGATCTTAAATGTGCATAGTACAAAAAGATAAGTATGTGAGAGGATTATGTTAATTCTCTTTCTTATTTTACAACACGTACATATATATCAAAACATGTACTCTGTAAGTGTACACAATTTTCATTTTTTAATTATACCTTAAAGCTGGAAATAATGAAAACATAAGAATAAAGAAATAATATAACAACACAGACAAAATTAACTAGTGAGAATGATTGTGCACGGTATTCTGTGACACCCAAATTCTAAATAAGACTGCTACATATTAATTTTTAAATATTTCTATGGTCATTGAGTCATTAAACTTTTGGTTTAAAGAAAGGTAATTCAGAAATTAAATTTCAGCATTGATATTAACTAGACTTCCTCACAATTTGTACAGCCTTGGGTATGTGCACATGCATATGCATATGTAAATATATCCATATTTTAATTTTAAAACACAAAATTGTAAAATCAATTGCAATGATTAATACAAAGTTTTATGCGTCTAAGTAGCTTTTTAATTTATGGAAATATTTTCCATACATTGAATAATTCAATCCTAACATCAACTCCATGACATGGAATTAATGATCATGTTTGACTTGTAGATTTGTTACAATAGACACAAAAGTATTTGCACACTCCTCAGCCTGAGAGTAAGCTTTCAATGAGTATTAATTATTTCATTACCTTGTTATTAGAACTATCGTTACTAAAAATAGTTATTTCCTTCTTGATTCTAAAAGGGAAGTATGTGTTTCAGGAGTGTAAATGATAAGTATACAAAGCAAGTGAATGGCTGTTTTCCTTCATTTTTAAAAATCTGAATATTTGTCAATATTGTTAGTATTAGAAGTAATCATTTCACAGTTTACCTAAGGAAATAATTTAGAAATATAAAAAAAATTAATAACGTATTCCAACAATTCATTCATTCCACACCTTTTCCATGATCTATATTAAACTTCCACTCAATCTCCCTCTGTGAATAAAAACAGATAATTCATATACATACATAGAAAATGCCATAATGTGTCTTTAATTTTAATTTATTTTAGAAGAATAGGATCATTTTATACAAATTGTGTTACTATTATCCAACATGTTTCTCTGAAAATTGGTTTTCTTCTTGGAAAAATTGTTTGGACATTCCTTTAGGGCATTTTATGTTCTAAAATTCAACTCTCAAACTCAAGTGGAGTTCATCAGATAACGTGATTTTGGAAAACAATTTAATATGACTGATGTACTTGTAAGAAGAGGAAAATTTTGACAGAGACACAGATGGTGTGAAGACAGCGATAGGAAGATGAAGGTAGAAACTGGAGTTCTGCAGTCACAAGCCAAAGAACACCTAGACTAAGAGAAACAGGAAGAGGCAAGGAAGGATCCTCCCACAGAGGCATCAGAAGGAGCACGGCCTTGCCAAAACCTTGATTTTGGATTTGTGGTATCCACAAAACGAAACAATACATTTTTGCTGTTTTGGGTTACCCAAGTCTGTTGCAGTTTATAATGACACCCTTATGATACTGAAACCCTTGCCTTCAGTGTTTTTCTTAGCTTGTTAATTCTCACCAGTCCTGTATAAATTTTGCAGAGTTTTAACATTTATTTTTTCAATTACTAAGAACTTCCCATGGGAATTTTAATCTGAGTACCATACAAATATAAAAGAAATTGAGAAAATTCAGCATCTTTACAATATCAAGTTCATATTCAGAGTATGGATATGTGTGTATTATTTAAACCCTTCTTTTATACTACATACTAAAGGTTTACGTGTTAATTATAGACCCTAAAATTTTCTTGATATGCATACTCTTAGTTCCTTACATTTCTTTCTTTCTTGTTGTATTTCTTTCTCCTTTCTAAGTATTTCTGTAATGTAAGGATTACACTGATATGCTTCAATTTATACTTTTGGTTCATTATCCTAAAAATATATATTTTGTATTCTCAGGGTTTCTCATTTGACTATTGTACTTTCCATGTAAATAATATCCTTTATAGTTTGGATATATTATATTATCATAAAAAGATAGCCACTATATCATGCCAAGCAGCACAGGTCTGTGAGTAGCTTGTCCTTTGGGCATTGGGGTACTTGAGTTTCATTCTGAAATCTAGGTTCTCAGGATACAAGGTTAGAGGAAATTTGACACCAAATGTTCCAGAGCTGACCAGGTACCCATGTGAAATCCCAATCACCAGAAAACTTGTGGTTTAAATGTAATTCAGAAATTAAATTTCAGCCTTGATATTAACTAGACTTCCTCACAACCTGTACAGCCTCGGGTATGTGTACATGCATATGTATACGTAAATATGTCCATATTTTAGTTTTAAAATACAAAAATATAATTCCTAATTGTGCGTTGTTATGTGAAAAAAATGTGTATTATCATTTATTATGTGTCTATACAAATGTATTGGCACCTGTGATCCTTGAGACAAACTTCTAAATTAGCAATAATGGGAGAATCTCTTCCATAAGATTGATGGGATGATTAAGACAATTACCAGATAAAAGCACTCAGCACATTGTCTGACTCATTGTCACTCTCAGTCAATTCTAGTTGTATTGGTTTCATTACTCTTAATACTATTACCATTTCTCAGAATAGGGGTTTTTACTGCCTGGGAAATCTGAAGCTAGGAGGAGTAAACTTCGTAGATGATGAATGACTTTTCTGTGTTTAAATAAACACATCAACATAAATGTATACTGACATAGTGTTTAGAATTGCATTTTACAAAGCTGGATCTTATAATATGCATTCTGCAATTTGATTTTCTCACATAGCAATACATTATAGATACCTATAGAGTTCATATTCATGTGTTTATATTCATGGCTTATATTCATGGGTCTTGAAATCCAGCATTTTAAACTATAATGGATGAATGTTAGTACATGTTATGATTTCCAATTTTTCCTCTCTCTGATATCAAAATTACTTAATATTATTGCTGCTATTAGTTGTGTTCCTGAGCTCTACAGAGACTTACCAGAGAGCATTACATGATGTCTTAATTATTATAGCTTGAAACTACAATTTAGACTCTTTTCTTGCAGAAGTCTTTCTTTCGTTCCTTGAATACTCTCATCTCATTATTCTGAGATCAGTGTTAGCAATAGTTTCTTAAATTTAACTAAATATCTCATTGGGGTTTCCATCATGTCAATACTACAAAGAATTTGAATAAAATCATTTTTGCAGCAGGACTTTCTCTTCCACCAACATGTACATAACTCCAAATATATGTACTGCTTCATAATTCTCCAAATAGTTTTGATTCTTCTTCCTTTCTGTATTGAACATTACCTAATCAATTTGTGCATGAGATTTATACAATTTTTATGGTAAGTAGCATTGAGTAAAAATTGATTTTTTGACTATCACTGCCTATCATAAATTTCTTAAGTTATTTATATGTATTTTCTGTCTCAACCTAATGACTCCCTTATTTCCCAAGGACTTTCTAGTTTTCTCAAAATGATTAATACCTGATCTCAATGCATGGAGATGTAAAAATGAAACCACTTAACATTTTATTATCATCAGTTAAGTGCTTTTTATTGCAGACCAAAACCAGCCAGTCAGCACTACGTCAGGCTGTTTTAGGGATTATGTCCTTCCCTTCTCATTGAGACGTAGTCCTTTAGACCTATGATACTCATGCATATTCAGGTATGTGAGTACCCCGTGCGGAGTTCGAATAGACTATGTTACCATTTTATCCATGAGTTTCATTAGCTTTTACTACAAGTCGAAACATATCATTTGTTATCAAGAACAGTAATTTAATAATATGAGTCAATTCTATTAAGAATGCTTACAGGTTGATGGGTGCAGCAAACCACCATGGCTTGTCTATACCTATGTAAGAAACCTGCACATTCTGCACATGTATCCCAGAACTTAAAGTATAATAAAAGAAAACAATAAATAAAATAAGAAAAAAATGCTTGCTCAAATTCTTACATGTTGTTTGATAAGTGAGTTGTTTTTGAATAGGAAAACAGCATGATTACATTTAGAAATTTGAAATTACGTGAATTGGAATCTTATGATATAAGGTATTGATTAGGATTTCATGTTTGTTTTCATTTATCAAGGCATCTTCATATATCTGTCTCAATCATAAACTAAAAACAACAGTTAACTTCTCCAAGTCAAAAGTTTCCTTGTTTGAGGAGACTCCTAATCTGTCTTGTTTGAGGTCAAATAGCAGTACATTGGCAATATTTGTCTTTTCCTGGGAAAAAAACGTCATTTGTGTGTGAATTTTTTTGAATACTTATTTAAAATTAATCCCTAGGTATTTTATAGTAGTTCTTGTTTGCTTAATATGTTTCTATTGAATTTCATGTCATGGAATGCAAAACTGGTTCGATACATGTGCTATGGTTTGAATATGCTTTGTTGAGCACCACCAAGTCTATTGAGATTTGATTCCACATGTTGGAGGTGGGGCCTGCTGGGAGATGTTTGGATCCTGGGGACAGATGCCTCAAGAATGGCTTGGTGCTGTTCTCAAGGGAGTGAGTGAGTGACTGCTCACTATAGGTTTCCATGAGAAATGGTCCCTGAAAACAGCTGGACACTTCCTCCTCTCTCACCAAAAATAGCTGTCAGCAGCAAGCTTCTTGTAGAACCCACAGAGCAATGAGCCAAATGGACTTTTCTTTATAAATTACCCAGTCTCAGATATTACTTTATGGTAATACAATCGTATTAATACAATACACGAATCAGCAAATGTGATGCATCATATTAACAAAATGAAAGCAAAAAAATATACGATCATCTCAATAGATGAGGAGAAATCATCGGACAAAATTCAACATACTTTTATGATAACACTCAGCAAATAAAGGTCATATATCACAAGCCGACAATTAACATCATATTCAATTGCGAAAGGTTGAAAGCCTTTTTTTAAGATTAGGAAAAAGACAAGAATGCCCACTTGTTACAGTGGATAGCTAGCCAGGCATGAGTGAAGTAGGTGAGAGGTCCCTCCTACACCCACCAGGAATGTCACAGGACCATAAGGTGATGGCTTGGCAGTTATCACACTGCCTCTGTAAAAAAAAAAAAAAAATGATAATTGGCAGTCAGTACCAGGGGAAGGCAATTTCCTGATGGTCTACAGTTGTCACACTAAAGTGGTAACTGATCACAGGCACCAGGGAAAGGCAATTTCTCAAACAGATAAAAACACTTGAAACTGGTAATCATTTTTCAATAAAATCTCAGAAATTAAGTAAGTGAGCTTGAGCATGCACATTAAGAGACAAAATGGCAAAGCATAATCTTCCGGGGTCATTCCACTGGAAAAGGGAAGAAAGCCTCAAGTGGGCATACATACAACTTCCTAAACACTCTGCACATGCTTGCCTCCCAAGAGTAAAGAGGGCACCACACATGCGGCAGCTCACCCTTAGAGAAGAACGAAGGGAAAGGGGTGCAAGACGCCAGAAGTAAGCCAGCATATAATGTCCTAGGATAAGGTTAAATGGGGCGGTTGACCTCCAAAGTGCCCTCTTGCATGTCTTTCAAGTGTACTTTCCTTTCTTTTCTGCTCTAAAACTTTTTAGTAAACTTCCACTCCTGCTCTGAAACTTGCCTTGGTCTCTTTTTCTGACTTATGCTGCTCAGTTGAATTCTCTCTTCCGAGGAGGCAAGAATTGAGGTTGCTGCAGACCAGTTGGCAATTTGGATATTTGTGGTCCCCTAACACACTGTCACCACTTCTACTTAAAATAGTAATGGAAGTCCTAGCCAAAAAAGTTAGACAAGAAAAAGAAAAGGCATCCATTGGAAAAGAGGCAAAAATGTCTCTGCCTGCAGGAGAAATGATCTTGTATATGCAAAACCTAAAGTTTCCACAAAACACTGTTAGAACTAACAACCAACTTCAGAAAACTTGCAGGGTATGAAATCAACATACAAAACTCAGTAGTGTCTCTACACACTAACAACTGATCGTCTGAAAAAGGAATCAAGAAAACAATCCCGTTTATAATAGCATCAAGAAAAAAATAAAATGCTTAGAAAAAAATCAGAGATGAAAATATGTAAACTGAAAAGTATAACACCTTGATGAAAGAAAATGAAGATGAAACAAATAAATGAAAAGAGCTTTCATGCTTATAGAAGAATTAATATTACAATGTCCATACCTATGTAAAGAGACCAAATCTATGCCTCATTGACATTTCTAAGAGAAAAGGAGACAGAACAAGCAACTTGGAAAATATATTTGAGGATATAGTCCATGAAAATGTCCCTTACCTTGTTAGAGTTTGACATGCAGGTCTGAGGAATACAGAGAACCCTGGCTAGGTACTATACAAGATGACCACCCACAAGGCATATAGTCATCAGATTCACCAAGGTAAACACAAATGAGAAAATCATAAAGGCAGCTGGAGAGAAGGGTCAAGTCACATGTAGATGAAGCCCTATCAGGCTAGTGACAGACCTCTCAGCAGAAGCCTTACAAGCCCGAAGAGATTTTTGGCCTATTTTTAGCATCCTTAAAGAAAAGAATTTCCAAAAAAAGAATTTCCTATCTCACCAAACTAAGCTTCATAAGTGAAGAAGAAGTAAAATCCTAAGGCAAGCAAATACGGAGAAGATATGTTTCAACTAGGCCAGCCTTACAAGAGGTCCTTAACAGAGTGCTAAACATGGAATTGGAAGAATGACATCTGTTACCACAAAAACACACTTAAGCACATAGCCCACAGGCACTATAAGCAATGACACAATGAAGTGCACATAGCAAACAGCTAGCAACACATTGACTGGATCAAAGTCACACGATCAATACTAACTTTGAATACAAACCTACAACCATCCGATCTTCAACAAAACTGACAAAAACAAGCAATTAGGAAATGACTCTCTATTCAATAAATAGTGCTGGAATAACTGGCTAGCCATCTACAGAAGCATGAAATTATATCTTTACTTTTCACCATATACAAAAATTAACTGGGCTAAACACCCCATGTAAAAGACACAAGGTGGCAAGCTGCATAGAAAGACAAGACCAAATCATCTGTTGTCTTCAGGAGACCCATCTGACACGTACTGGCACACAGACTCAAAGTGAAAAGATGCAGAAAGATGTACCATACAAATGGGAAACAAAAAATAGGAGGAGTCTCTATTCTTAAATCAGATAAAACAGACTTTAAATAAATAAAACTTAAGAAGGACAATGAAGGACATTACATAATGATAAATGGTGCAATGCAACAAGAAGACTTGACTATCCTAAATATTTATGTGCTCAACATTAGAGCACTGAGATTTACAAAGCAAGTTGTTTTAGAGCTATAAAAAGACTTAGACAATCACAAAATAAGAGTGGGAGACTCCGACATCCTACTGATAGCATTAGAGAGATGATCAAGGCAGAAAACTAACAAACTCTGGACTTAAACTCAACACGTGACCAATTGAACATAGTAGACAGCTACATAACAGTCCACCCAATAACCATAGAATACACATTCTTCTCATCTGCACATGGAACACATTCTATGTTCAATCACATGCTTTGTCATAAAGCAATTCTCAAAAAATTCTAAAACACTGAAATCATATCAAGCACACTTTCAGACCACAGTGCAATAACAATGAAAATTAATATCAAGAAGATCTCTCAAAACTATATGAATACATGGAAATTAAACAAAATTCTTCTTAATAATTCCTTGGTGAACACAGAAATGAAAGCAAAAATGAAAATTTATTTGGAATTAATGCAAATAAGGAGAGAGCATACCAAAATACCGGGGATGTAGCCAAAGCAGTGTTAAGAGGAAAGTTTACAGCCCTAAACATCTTCATTAAGAAGCTACGAAGATTTCAAATTAACAATCTATCTTTGCACCTAAAGGAACTAGAAAAAAAGAAAAACTCTAAAGCTAGCAAAAGAAAAGAAATAACTAAAATTAAGGAAAACTTAGTGAAATTGTGATGCGAAAATCCATACAAAAGATCAATAAATCCAAATGTTGGTTCTTCCTAAACGTGAATAAGATTGATAGAACACTAGCTAGATTAACAAACAAAAAAAAAGAGAGGATCCAAATAAATATAGTAAGAAATAATAAAGATGACATTAAAATTGACACCACAGAAATAAACAAGATCCTCAGAGATACTATGAACAAGACTATACATGCAAATTAGATAATCTAGAGGAAATGGATACACTGCTGGAAATATACAAACTCTCAAGATTGAAACAGGAAGAGACTGATACTCTGAATAGACCAATGTTGAGCTCTGAAATTGTGTCAGTAATAATAGTAAGTTTAAAACCTACCGAAAAAATGAAACTCTACATCAAATGGATTCACAGCTGGATTCTACCATATGTACAAAGAAGAATGGGTACCAAATTCCACTGAAAATGTTCCAAAAAATTGAGGTAGAAGACCTCCATAACTCATCCTATGAAGCCAGCTTCATCCTAACCATAATTTGACAGTCATAACAAAGAAAAAAAATGGGGAAAGGACCTTCTATTCAAGAAATGGTGCTGGGATAACAGGCTGACCGTATGCAGAAGAATGAAATTATACTCCTACCTTTCATTATTTACAAAAATTAACTCAAGATGGATTAAAGATGTATATATAAGACCTCAAACTATAAAAATTCTACAAGGAAACAGGAAATACTCTTCCTGACATTGACCTTGGGAAAGAATTCTTGGCTAAGTCCCCAAAAGCAATTGCAACAAAACTGTAAATTGACAAGTGGGACCTAATTAAACTAAAGAGCTTCTACACAGCAAAATAAAATATCAACAGAGTATACAGGCAACCTATAGAATAGGAGAAAATAGTCACAAACTATGCATCCAACAAAGAGCTAATATCCAGAACTTGTAAGAAACATAAACCAAACAACAGGAAAAAAAAATTGAAAAACGGGCAAAGGACATGGACACTTCCGAAAAGAAGACATACATGCAGCTAACGAAGACATGGCAAAATGCTCAACATCACTAATCATCAGAGACTTGCAAATCAAAAGCACAATGAGATACTATCTCACACCAGTCAGAATGACTATTATTAACAAGTCAAAAAACAACAGATGCTGGGGAGGCTGCAAAGAAAAGGAAACACATATACTGTTGATGAGAAGGTAAATTAGGTCAGCCACTGTGGAAAGCAGTTTGGAGATTTCTCAAAGACCTTAGAACAAAGCTGTTATTAGACCCAGCAATCTCATTATTGGGTATGTACCCAAAGGAAAATAGATTATTATACCAACAAAGCTCATGCACTAGTATGTTCATTGCCACACTATTCACAATAGCAAAAACATGGAAACAACCTAGGTACTCACCAATGGTAGATTCAATAAAGAAAATGTGGTACATATACACTATAGAATAATACACAGTGATTAAAAAAAAGAATAAGATTATGCCCTTTGCAGTACGAGGGATGGAGCTAAAAGCCATAATCCTAAACAAATTAACAAAGGAACAGAAAACCAAATACAGCATGCTCTCACTTATAAGTAAGAGCTAAACATCAAGCACACATGGTCCTAATCATGGGAATAATTGACACTGCAGACTACTAGAGGAAGAAGTGGAAAGGGAGTCTGGGTTGAAAACTACCTATTGGGTACTATGCTCACTGCTTGGGTTCCTTGTAACAATTTTATACATGTACCCCTGAATTGAAAATAAAAGCTGAAATTAAAAACTACTTAACTTGAAGCTGAGTGGAGTCTCCAGAGTTCCGTTGACTGGCTTCCCCTATGCACCTGAAAGAGACTTTAGGCACTTCTATGGAAGCCAGAGATACAAAGAACACAGTAAGAAACATGCTAACCCTCTCTTCCATGTTTAGTCTTTATTTCTACCACTTTACATGCTATTGATTTTATTTTCTTGTAATTCAAATAATATCTGCCTCAAGCATCTGACCTTTGTTAAGTATTTTAGCCTAATATGGGCTAGAAAACTTGTTAGAAACTATAGTTGCTAAGCTTCTTAGTTTTTCTTTCAAAATAGCAGAAAAATATAACTAATAAATATCAACTATGAGTATTAAAAAACAGTTTCTAGGCCTCACCATTGGCAATTCTAATTCAAGGGCTAATTTTTGTGTGAAGGTGGTACACCAGGTGATTCTGATGGCCTCTCAAAAAGACATAAAATTTTCCCTCTTCATGTAAAAGGGAGGAAACTGAGGATAGTAGGTAGCCCATAGCTTGCCAAAGATCATGCACAGATCATTATACCAAACCCTGACTCAGGGTTGGCCTCTCATCTCTTCATCAGGGGTTTCCAACTAGACCAATCTGCCTTTTTCTGGCCCCAGCTCAGACTTTCTCAGATGCTGATTACTTTGACCATTCTGGACCTCTGACATCCTTGGCTGTTCTTATTTCTGGAAAGTCAGTTAACAAACTCACCACTGGGAAAAGCTAGTTACAAAAGGAAGTGGTTTGGGGTGATTTCAGATGGGAGCAGATAGTCGCACACATGAAACTGGTTTTACTTTCTTGAGGGCTCAGCAACCATTTTACTACACATGCAAAATAAACTAAATGAACACATTTTTTAAATCTCCATACTATCAAAGCCAGATGCAACACAATCTCTAACAAAATTCCAATTGCATTCTTCACAGAAAACAAATCCAATGGCATTTTCACAGCAATTTCTAAATTCACATAGAATTGTAAAATACCCTGAATAGCCAAAGCAATCTTGAGCAAAAAAGAACAAAGTTGGAGAAATTAAATGACTTCACTTATACTGACTTCAAAGTATACTCCAAAGCTATAATAACCAAAACAGCATGGTATGTACACATAGACCAATGGAACAGAATAGAGAGCACATACATAAAGTCATGTATTTACAGTCAACTGATAATTTACAAGAGAGTCAATAATACACAATGGGAAGAAGTCAATCCCTTCAACAAATAGTGATAGAAAAACAAGATATTAACATGCAGAGGAATGAAATTGGACTCTTATCTCATAACCTATAAAAATCAATTCGAAATGTATTAAAGACTTAATGTAAGATCTGAGACTATAAAACACGCAGAAGAAAACACAGGGGAAAGGCTACTTGACATTAGTCTGGGCAATGTTCTCTTTTATGGAAACAATCCCCAAAACAGAAAACAAAGGCAAAAATAAACAAGTGAGACTACTTTAAAAAGCTTCTGCAATGCATAAGATTCAATTATTAGAATGAGAAGACACCTAGATAATGGGAGAAAATGTCTGTAAACTGTACATCTAATAAGTGGGTAATATCCAAATTATGTAAGGGAATCAAACTACTCAATAGCAGGAAAACAACCCAATTTAAAAACGAGCAAAGGACTCAAATAGATATATCGCAAAGGGGTACATACATGTGGCCAACGGGTATATGAAAACATTCTCAATATCATTAATCATCATGCAAATGCAAATTGAAACTACAATCAGATGTCACCTCACACCTGTTAGGATGGCTTTTATTGAAAATACAAAAGGTGATGAAGGCAAGATGGCTGACTAGCTACAGCTAAGAGGGATATCTGCCACTGAGGGACTGGCAAGACTGGCGCACTCTGAGCAGACCTTTGGAAAGAAGTCATTGACAGTGAATGAAGAGACACAGATGCTGAGCTGCAGAGGGAGGAAGCTGGGAATCCTGCATGGGGTTACTGTACATAAGGACTTGTTCCTGGCCTCAAACACTCCTGGGGAAGGCTTGAGTTCAGCAAGTGAGGAGCAGCCCACTCTCACCATGGACTTCTGGAATCCTGACAGCAGGAGATCCCACAACCCCCAGGGACATTGAACTGACAGGGAGAGCTGCTTAGACAGGTGTTATGGGCAGGACTCCAGAATGTATGCAGCCTAGAGGGTTTGGTGCAGGAATGTCTACAGGGGAGCAGAGCCAGGGACATGCATCCACCAAGTCTCACCATGTTTCTCTATGAGACTCTAACCTTAGGGGAACTGTCAGACCTGAACAGGGCAGAGCAGTCTTGCCCATGGGATGAAGTCAGTCTGATCTAAGCACCCTTCTCTCTGCTGACTTCTACAGGGGTTCCAGCCTGGCCATGTCTGCTTATGGTACAGCCTGACATGCTCAACCAGGGTGCCTCCCAGTGGCCTGCATCATAGCCTCTGCACTAGCAGATTATGCTTGACCGTCAGAGAACTCCAGCAGAACAACCCCTGCTTACGCATACCAGTCCACCCACACCCTTTCCCATCCACAGCCTCCCGCATGCCACTTTGTCAGAACACACTCACCCATGGTCACCCCCCACCATCACTTTGTCAGAACATGGGTGCATGGGCAGACCTCACCTTCCCTTTCCCACTGGTGTGTGGGTGCATGTGCACCCTGCCATGCCATCGCTGCTGGCAAGAGCACACCCACCTGGCCCAACACCACACTGCTGTACTGCCACTGCAGGTGTGATCATCAGCATTGACACCAGCAGCCCTGACCTCCACCCCATGCTGCCACTGCCACCATTGTGAGTGCATGCAGGGACACCAGGAGCCCCACCCCCATCCTACATCACCCCTGCTGCTGGCATGAATGCACACATATAGATAGCTAACCCTATGCCTGCTAGTGCCTTGCATGGATGCCAATACCACTGTGGATGCAAAGTGCACACAGATCCCAAGATCCCCATTCCCCTCTCCATCCCTCCCACCCACCATTCCACAAAAGCCATCGCTGCCAAGGTTTGCATGGAGACTGTCAGTACCAGGCCTGCTAGTACTCCACCCAAGCCAACAAACATGCACCCCACCACACTGCCACTGCTTCTGGCACATGTGAATGAGCACGAATCCACTACTACTAACTGACAAAGCACTGCAGCTGACACTACACCTCAACTCCTCTAGCACAGCAGGTTCCCAACCTCAATAGGCAAAACAACAAAACTGGGGGCCAGATACCAGCCCCCCAGCTTTACAGCACACAGGTGAGGAGCACAGAGCTGATCCTTGGCCCTTCAAAAATCTACTAGAAATGAAGCCAGTCAACTGAACCCATGTTACACTACAATAAAACCCCCAAGGACATCAAATGAGATAGAAGCAAAAAATAAAAAAAAAAAATGAATGATACAAAGGACAGCAACCAGCTGATAACCTGCTCTCTAAAATAACTCAGTTAGACAAAAGTAAATAAAAAACAATAAAGAAGAATGAACAAAACCTCTGAGAAATATGGGATTATGTAAAGAGACCAAATCTAAGACGGAGAGAAAGTAAGCAGCTTGAAAACATATTTCAGGATAACACCCTTGAAAATTTCCCCACTCTTGCTAGAGAGGTCAACATTCAAATTCAGGAAATGAAGAAAAACTTTGTAAAATCCTACACAAGAAGACCACCCCCAAGACACATAGTCACCACGTTCTCCAAGGTCAAAAAAATAGAAAAAATATTAAAGATAGGTAGAGAGAAGGGGCAGGTCACCTAGAAAAAGAATTCTATCAGTCAAACAGCTGACCTTTCAGCAGAAACTCTACAAGCCAGAAGAGAATTAGGGCCTATACTCAGCATTCTTAAAGAAATGAGTTTCTAACCAAGAATTTCATATCCAGCCAAACTAAGCCTCACAAGCAAAGGAGAAGTAAGATCCTTTTCAGACAAGCAAATACTAAGTGATTTCATTACCACCATACAGGCCTTAAAAAGGTTCTGAAAAGAGCGTTAACATGTAAACAAAAGACTGTTACCAAAAGCTACAAAAACACACTTAATAAGTATGTAGACTAGTGACATTGTATGGCAGCCACAAAAACAAGTCTGCATAATAACCAGCTAACAATATTATGACAGAAAGAAATCTGCACATATCTATACTAACTTTGAATGTAAATGGACCAAATGCTCCAATTAAAAGGCACAGTATGGCAAGTTGGATAAAGAAGCAAGACCAAACCATATGTTATCTTCATGGCTCATGATGCAATGAGAGATGCAATGAGAGGTGCAATGACTTGCATAGACTCAAACTAAAGTGATAGAGAAAAATGTACCAAGAAAATGCAAAACAGTAAAAAGCAGGGTTGCTATTATAATTTCAAACAAAAGAGACTTCACACAACAAAGATTACAAAAGAGAATGAAGAGTATTACTCAATGGTAAAGATCTCAATTCAACAAGAAGACTTAGATACTATCTTAGATACGAATGCATCCAACACAGGAGCACCCAGATTGATAAATCAACTTCTTAGAGACCTACAAAAAGACTTAGATAACCACACAATAATGGTGGGAGGCTTCAGCAACCCAGTGACACATTAGATATGTAATCAATGCAGAAAACTAACAAAAATATTCTGGATGTGAACTCAACATTTTACCAAATGGACCTCATAGACATCTACAGAACACTATACCCAACAGAACAGAATATACATTCCTCTCATCTTCACATGGCACATACTGTAAAATTGAAAACATTATCAGACATAAACAAATCCTCAGATAATTTTTAAAAATATAAATTATACCATCCACATTCTCATATCAGTGCACAATAAAAATAGAAATCAATACTAAGAAAATTGTGCAAAACTGTATGGTTACATGGAAATTAAACAACCTCCTCCCAAATGATGTTTGGGTAAATAATGAAACTAAGGAGGAAATGAAGAAATTCTTTGAAACTCATGAGAACAAAGATGCCATAATCTCTGGGACACAGCCAAGGAAATGTTAAGAGGGAAGCTTATAGCACTAAACACCCACATATAAAGTTAGAAAAAACTCAAATTAACAACATAACATCACAACTAGAAGAACTAGAGAAACAAGAGCAAACTATTCCCAAAACTAGCGAAGGACGAGAAATAACAAATATCAAAGCTGAACTAAAGGAAACTGAGATGTGGAAAACCATACAAAAGATCAAAGAATCGAGAAGTTGATTATTTTAAAAAATAATAATAAAATAGATACACCACTAGCTAGGCATATAGGAAAATAGGGAATATTCAAATAAACACTATCAGAAATGAAAAAGGGGACATTAACCCTTACCCCATAGAAATACAAAAAGTCCTCAGATACTATTATGAACGCCTCTATGCACACAAACTAGAAAACCTAGAACAAATGAATAAATTTCTGGACACATAAAACCTCCCAAAATTGAACCAGGAAGAAACTGATTTCCTAAACAGACTAATAAAGAGCTCTGAAATTCAATCAGTAATAAAAAGCCCGTTAACAAAAAAAAAAAAAAAAAAAAAAAACAGGACCAGACGGATTCACAGCTGAATTCTGCCATATGCATAAAGAAGAGCTGGTAACATTCCTACTGAAATTATTCCAAAAAAAAAATTGAGGAGGAGGAACTCCTTCCTAACTCATTCTTGGAGGACTGCATCATCCTGATACAAAAACCTAGCAGAGATACAGAGAAAAAAAAAAAAAAAAAACCACCCACACACTTCAGGCCAATATCTTTATCCTTGATTAACATAGATGTAAAAATTTTCAATAAAATACTAGCAAAGTGAATTCAGTAGCACATCAAAAAGCTAATCAACCATGTTCAAGTAGGCGTTATCCATGGAGTGCAAGGTTGGGTCACCATACACAAATCAATACATGTGATTTATCACATAAATAGAGCTAAAAACAAAACCATATGGTTATCTAAATAGATGCAGAAAAGACTTCCAAATAAACAAAACATTCCTTCATGTTAAAAAGAAAAAAAACCTCAATAAACTAGGCATCGAAGGAACACACTTCAAAATAATAAAAGCTATCTATGACAAACCCACAGCCAAAATCATACTGAATGGGCAAAATGTAGAAAACTGGAACAAGACAAGGATGCCCTCTCTCACCACTCCTACTCAACATAGGACTGGAAGTCCTGGCCAGATCAATCAGGCAAGAGAAAGAAATTAAAGGCATCCAAATAGGAAGAGAGACAGTGAAAATATCCCTGTTTACAAATAACATGTGTATTAGTCTGTTCTCATACTGCTAATAAGACATACTCAAGACTGGGTAATGTATAAACAAAAGAGATTTAATTGACTAACAGTTCCACATCACTGGAGAGGCCTCACAATTATGGCAGAAGGCAAAGAAGGAGCAAAGTCACATCTTACATGGTGACAGGCAAGAGAGCTTGTGCAGGTGAGCTCCTATTTATAAAACCTTCAGATCTTGTGAGATTTATTTACTACCATGAGAACAGTATGGGAAAAACCAACCCCATGACTCAATAATCTCCACCTGGCCCGACCCTTGACACGTGGAGACTATTACAATTCAAGGTGAGATTTGGGTGGGGAAATGGCCAAACCCTATCAATATAACTCTTTACCTAGAAAACCCCATGGTCTCTGCCCAAAAGTTCCTTGATATGATAAACAACATTGATGAAATTTCAACATATAAAACAAATATACAAAAATGAGTAGCATTTCTATACACCAACAACATGCAAGCTGAGAACCAAATCAAGAACATGATCCCATTCACAATAGCCACTAAGTAGTAAAATACCTAGGAAAAGATTACACGCTCATGGCATAAGAAGACTCAATATTTTTTAAACTGTCATACTTCTGAAAACAACGTATAGATTCAATGCTATTCCTGTCAAAGTACCAATGGCATTCTTCATAGAGTTGGAAAAAACTAGCCTAATATTTCGATGGAACCCAAAAATATCCTGAATAAGGCAAGGCAATTATAAGCAAGGATAAAGTTGGAGGTATCACATTACCCAACTTCAAACTATACTACAAGGCTAGTTTGTAGCATCTCAATCTCCCTAAGCCTTTGGATCCCTTCCTCTACATTAAACCAAGGGAGATCAGGCATTTCCAGCTCACTCAGAGTGGGCCATCTTTTGATCCGTATTTTAGCTAACTGAGCAAATGAACTGTTAGAACCCTTTTTAGCTCCCTAAGCTACAACATTAAATGCAGCATACCCTTTTAGTGGGCCCAATGAATAAATTCAGCCTGATCCAACTTTATGTTTCTTCTGCCATTATCTCAGATCCTTAATATCCATTCCCATGCCTGTTCCCCAGATTTCTGATTATATACATTAGGAAACTCAAGCAGTTATTTTGGAGTGTATACACTTCCTCATGGCTCACGCTCTGAACCTCATCTCTAGGGGCTTGTCAGGACTTTAGCTATAGGACTAGAAAAAAACCGGGGTGTTGGGGGTGGGTCCTGAGTGGAATCAACATTCTTTTGCTGGCAATTGCCTCAGGGGAGGCCATCACTGTTGCCTCAGGCAGTGCATGGTTAATCTCCTCAGACAAAGGTGGAAAGGCTGATGGCAGTATGGGTGGGGGAGGGGATCTTTTCACTACTGAGGGTGTGGAAGCTGTATTCTCTGGTGAAAATGGCTCATCAGAATTTAGGAGTTCAGTGCCCCCAGACTCATCAGGGTCCTTTCACATATCCCCATTCCAAATATCAGAGTCTCATTCTTTGCCAATCAATGCCCCTCACTTTAACAGTAGACACCTGGCGAGGCTGTGTGTGCACCTTTCGTTGAAGGTCAGCCACTCTCATGATAAAAGCTTGTGTCTGATTTACCACAATTTCAGTCCTTTCTCTACAGGAGATAAGACTCTCACTCAGGGCATATCTTAGAAGATTTGAGGCTCATTTATATTTTAGTAGATATTATAAGCAAACTAGAGATGACTTAAAGCAGAATATAGTCTTCTGGAGCTAAGACATAGAATCCCTGAGTTCATCATTTTCTTTCATCACTGTCTAGTGAACTTAGGAGCAACCAACCAACTTCATTTTATTCCTTGGTTCTCCACATATAGTCAAAGGCATTATGTATAGAGTCACTAAATTCCTTGCCTCTCACAAGCAGTGAATCAGAAGTATCAAATGCATTTATTGTGCATAACTCTTTAAACAGTTTATGCCATGGATGATCAGTGTTCTGCATACAATTAAAAGTAGAGTCCTCAGCATTTTGTGGTCTAATCATATTAAGCAGCCAACTCCAGAAACCCCAAAACCAACTAAAGAACTCCATCCTTAAAATTCTGTTCTGCTAGAGAAAACTGTGTACAAATGTTATATATGACTTCACAGGATCTATGACAGAGTCAATCAAGGAAATCATGAAAGAGATTGTGGATATGGCCAAAAAAAGTGGGAAGTAAAGGATTTCAAGATATGTGCCTTGGAGAAATCAAAGAGATAATAAGCACTCTACCTGAAAAGGAACAGAAGACAACTTAATGGAGATGAGTGCTTCTGAACCAGTGCCAGATGATGAGAAAGAAGACATAGAAGAAGCAATGCCAGAAAGCAAGTTGACACTAGACAAGCTGGTAGAAGGGTTGGGATTATTCAAGACTGTTTCCGACTTGTTATATAACATGGACCCATCTATGATATAAGCACTAAAACTAAAGCAAATGGTGGAAGAATGGATGCCACATAGAAACATTTCTAGAGAAATGAAAAAGCAAAATAAACAGAAATTACAATGTATTTCTGTCAAGTTATTCCCAGTGCACTTGCCTCTCCTGCCTCCTCCTCCCTCTCATCCACCTCTTCTGCCTCTGCCAACCTTGAGACAGCAAGACCAATTCCCCCTGCTTATTCCTCCTCCTCCGCCCAAAGTGAAGATGATGAGGATGAAGACTTTCATGATGATCCACTACAACTTACGGAGCAGTATATATTTCTCTCCCTTATGATTTTCTAAATAACATTTGTTTATTGTAAAAATGCAGTATGTAATACAAATAACACAAAAAATATGTGTTAATTGACTGTTTATGTGATTGATAAAGATTCTGGTCAACAGTAAGCTGTTAGTAATTAAGTTTTGCCAAAGTCAAAAGTTATATGCAGGTTTTTGATTGCGTGGAGGGTGGGCACTTCTAATCCCTGTGTTCAAGTGTTATTTGTACTTGAAAATTGCTAAGAGGTTAGATTTTAAATGCCCTCAACACACACACAAAAAAGTATGTAGGTCTATGAGTATTTAATTAGTTTGATTTAATCATTTCACAATAGATACACATATCAACACATGTTGTACATCATAAATATATAGTTTTTATTTGTCAGTTATACCTTAAGCTGAAAAAATTACCATTCACTATGCTTATCATTTAAATGTGATGTAAATTTAATGCAAATATGTAAATATGAATTGAATTTAAAAAGGAATAGAAAAGATGATCTCAGAATTTTTTTAATCATATAAATTTGGCATTTGGAAACTTTTTTTAAAAAGAATAAGAACAGTAAAATATGTTACCTCATTTACTCCTTTTGTGATGTTCTTCCTTTCTTTATGGTGATCTGAATTTCTGACCTACATTATCTTCATTTTATCTGAATAACTTCTTTTGAGATATCTTGCAAGAGAGGTCTTTTGGAATCAAATTCTTTCAATATTCATTTTTGAATAAAGTATTTATTTTTCACTTTTGAAGTATAATTTATCTGAGTACGGAATGCTAAGTTTGTGGGAGAGAGAGTCTTTAAACACTTTAAATATTTCACTGCTATTTTTCTTGTTTATATGGTTTACGATGAGAAATCCAATCTAATTGTTTTTCTTGCTCCTCTGTAGGTAAGGCATTTTAATCTTTAATTTCTTTTAATTATAAATTTAATGCGTCGTAATTTAATCTAGAGAAATAGTACAAAGATTTTTTAGAGAGAAAATTTAATGATATTCATTGCTTTTCCCTTCCACTATCACAGCTATGTAGATGTTTTTCCATTGACTTTTCCAACCTTAAAGAGACATATAAGCATGCATCATTTTAATAAATACTGGAACACATTAAATGTAACATTATAGAAATTGCTTTTATTCTTAACAGTATTGATGAGTGAGGACCTTTCCTTATATTCATTTTTTAATTATTTTTAAAGTAATGTTTCATTCATTGATAATACTCCCAAGTGAATGTTCACTTGAGAAATGTTCCTGAGAATATCTCATTCAAACAATAGTTTTCAGTTCTCAGTTTTGTTCATGTTTGTAATTTATTGTGGCTTAACAAAATTTTCTTTATTGTAGCTGAAGAGATTATGTGAAGGTAAAGGATCCATGTACACACCCCTTTGCTGTCTGGTCCCGTAGTTTTCCCCCTTGAGAAAACTGTAGACTCATGATTGTCCTTTTACATAGAAATGTAGTGTTATATATACATATGTATATGTATGTGTATATATATGTATGTATATATATATAATATATATGTCATTAATTATGTTGACAAAAACTGGAATGTCTTATGCACATTGCCCTGCAAATCGCTTTTCTCTTTCACAATAAAGAATGTCAAAAATTGTATTTTTACATTATCACGTTTTAAAGTTTAACCCTTCATCCATCATGAAATGTGTTTTGTGGGTAGGTATAAAGTGAGAATCTGATTTCATATTCTCTTTCCTATTTTCCCCAAAGGATTTTTCTGTTAAGCTTGTCCTTTGTATCTTTCCTCCAGTTATTAAACCAATAGCTATTGGGTTTTTTGTGTTTGTTTGTTTTTCTTTTGAGACGGAGTCTTGCTCCGTTGCCCAGGCTGGAGTGCAGTGGCATGATCTCGGCTCACTGCAAGCTCCACCTCCCAGGTTCACGCCATTCTCCTGCCTCAGCCTCCTGAGTAACTGGGACTACAGGCACCCGTCACCACGCCCATCTAATTTTTTGTATTTTTAGTAGAGACGGGTATTTTCACCATGTTAGACAGGATGGTCTTGATCTCCTGACCTTGTGATCCACCCACCTCAGCCTCCCAAAGTGCTGGGATTACAGGTCTGAGCCACCACGTCCGGGGAATAGCTATTGTTTTAATGACTGTAGCTGTATGCTTTCATTTACACTTAGTAATTAAACATTCTGCTCATAACTCTCCCATTTCTCACATGATACCTTTTATTAAAATATGTATACTGTTTGGCTAATTTCACTTATTTATTCTGGCAAATAAACTTTAATATTAATCTGGTATACTGCAAAATGAGACATTTAAATTATATTATAACTATAATAAGTGTTCAAATGTTAGCATTTTGCAATATTGATTCTTCTCATCCAGAACCATAAATATATTTGTAGGTGAAGAAGCCTGTTATTTACCTGTTGGAGGAGTTTGTATTTTCCTTATACAGATCCAAAAGCGTTTATAAGACATTTATTTCTTGGTATTACAAGTTTTCCCCCTTTTTCGTACATAGGTTACTTTTCCACTGTCTTTTCTAATTACTACTTATGTATAGGAAACCAAATAATCCTGTTGTATACTTGTTTTTTCCCCTGTTCTTACCTTTTTAAACAATCTTACCAGTTACATCATTTATTTTTCTTCTCTAGGATTTTCCAAGTGATTAATTATATAATCTATGTTTTGAAGCACAAACATTAAAATCATCCCACATTTTTAAGTTGTCATAAGAAATACTTCCTGGACATTACAATACAGACCAAGTTCAACAGCATGCTGCATTGACTGCTTTTGTTTTAATCCACCCTTATACAGCCTAGCCTGTGAGCAGTAGCTTATTTCCCAGTGCTCTGGGACCCAGTTAGACCCTTCTGTGAATTTTACTCTAGGATCATCCAAAGCTGCTCCAGCCCTGAAACATGAGTTCACTAGAAATATTTTGCTATAAATAATGACAATTATCAGTATAATACTAATTTTTGTTATTAAAATAAATTATTCAAATAATTTATACAGGATGTTTGGTTAAGAAGTTTAAAAGAGGAGTATGATTGATACAAATGGATTTAGTCAGACATGAAGTCATGTTGCACTTACTTAAACACATATTTTCCTATGTGGCTTTTCAGTTGACAAAGATTTCCATCTCTTCTGTTTCATGTGACCCTCTCTGAAGTAACAGTACAGTTCCTGGGTCTGTTGAGAATATTTGAGGATATAATTCAAGTTTAGTGCAGTTTCTGAAAAGTACATTAACACTTGGCAAATGTTTACCTTTATAATTATTTTTCTTATGTTTACTGTTGCTTTCAATAACGCCCAGGGCAGGCATTATATCGTGTTTATAGACAGAGAAAATTGATGATTTGTTACACTAAGTGACTTGATTAGCACTGCACAGCATTTGCTTTTATTTTTTTAAATGTTATTTTGTTTGTTAATTTTATTTCATTGAAAATGATGCCAGCTCATTGAAGTGAAACATTTCAAAGAAGGGTGAAGGAAAATGGCATGATTCGCTCCACGTGATATCCATTCTTCCTCTTGCCTTAAGCAATGCTAACAGCATGGGGCATAGACTTTCCCACCACATTCCATGATCAATTTCTTATAGATTAATCGAATATGTATAATAAGGTATTTCTGGTTACTGATTGTAAAAAAAAAAGTACCAGGAATTTGAGATTTTCTTTATAAATTTTTCAGTATCTTATTTTTCCTGGGATGCTGGGGATGCAATGCAAACATTCCAAATGGACAATGGAATATTTTGAATTTAAGAGTTAATATTGTAATTACTAAAATAGATTGTCAGCATTCGGATGTATGTGCTGACTTACAGCAAATGCCGAATATGTCCAATATTATTTAAGAATGTATTCTTTTTTCAACTATTCCCTCATCAATTATTAAGTCAATCTCTCATTTTAATTAGTGTACCTTTATACTTAATAACTAGTATGAATACATCTCTCAGCTAATCTTTGTTTTTGAGGTTTCTGTTACATATCCTGATGTACAACATTTTCTTACAGCTTGACTCTAGCCTCAGTGTTTCAAATAGCCAGAAAAGGTACGTGAGAAATTTTATTTACTTTAATCCTAAGAATATATTTGATAATCACAAATATTTTCTAGCATTTTGTAGAATTATTTATTTTGCTGTGCAGTAGCTTTTTAGTTTGATAAAATCCCATTTACCTATTTTTGCTTTTGTTGGCTGTCCTTTTGAGGTCTTACCGTCAAAAATTCTTTGCCCAGACCAATGTCTTGTCGTGTTTCTCCAATTATTTCTTCTAGTAGTTTCATAGTTTTAGGTCTTACTTTTAAGTCTTTGATCCATTTTGAGTTGATTTTTGTATTGGTAAAATATGGGGATCTAGTTTTGTTCTTCTGCATATGGATATCCAGTTTTCCCATCGCCATTTACTAAAGAGGCTGTTCTTTTCCCCAGTGTATGTTCTTGGTTCTTATGTTCAAAAATGCTTTGCATGTCAGTGTGTGGGATTTTTTTTATGGGTTCTTCGTTTTGTTCCATTGGTCTAGCTGTCTGTTTTTATGCAAGTGGTATACTCTTGTTTACAGTAGCTTTGAAGTATCCAAAAAGGGATTAAGTATGAGAAATATAACGAACTTAATAGCAATTTACTAATCTGATTAAGAATGGACAAAAGACCTGAGTAGACATTTCTCAAAAGAAGACATACAAATGACCAAAGGGTATATGAAAAAATATATATATTCAATGTTACTAATCATCAGGGAAATTCAAATCAAAACTACAGTGAGACATTATCTCATCCCAGTTAGAATGGCTGTTATAAAAAAGACAAAAAATAACAAATGCTGGTGAGAATGCAGAGAAAGGGGAACACTCATGTAGTGTTGGTGGGAATAAGAAGTAGAACAGCCATTATGGAAAACAGGATGGAGGCTTATCAAAACAGTTAACATAGAATTGCCATATGATCCAGCAGTGCCACTACTAGGAATATATCCCAGTGAAAGTAAATCAGTGTGTTGAAGGGATATCTGCATTTCCGTGTTTACTGAAGCACTAGTCACAATCATGAAGATATACAATCAGCCTAAGTGTCTATCAACAGATGAATAAAGAAAATGTATACATACACAATGAAATATTCAGCCATAAAAAAGAATGAGATTCTGTCATTTGCAGCAACATGGATGAAATTATATGTCATTAAGCAAAATAAGCCTGGCAAAGAAAGACAAACTTCACATGTTCTCACTTATTTGTGGGAGCCACAATAGTGGATCTCATGGAGGTAGAGAGTAAAGTGGTGATTACCAGAGACTGGGAAGGGAAGGGAGTGGGAAGAAGAGAAGTTGGTTACTGGATACAAAAATACAGTAATTGAAAATAGAGTAGGAAATTATAGTTAATAATAATTTATTGTGTATTTCAAAATCACTGAAAGAAAACAATTGTAATTTTTCCAACACCAAGAAATGATAAGTATTTGAGGTGATAAATATCCAAATTAGCCTGATTTGATCATTACATGTTGTATACATGTATCAGAACATCACATGTACCCCCAATATGTAGAACTATGTCAATAAAAATTTAAAAAATAAAAAATTACTTTAGAAAAGGATAAATTTAAAACATATAACTTTTCACTATTGAATTATGTGTGCATAGTTTTATACAAGTCACTTAGAATAAGCCTCAGAAAGTTTTCCAGAATTCTTCAAGTATGCCTTAAATAATCTTAGTAAGATTATTTCTAGATAATTCTCATGTACTTATTTTTGTGTGGGCAATAAATTCAAATACCTCTTTTGATATCTAAATATTTTTATCTGAGATACAGATTTCAGTCCCATGTATACTTAGAAAATACTTTCTATAAGACAGTACATACTGGAGGCCGAGGCAGGCGGATCATGAGGTCAGGAGATCAAGACCATCCTGGCTAATATGGTGAAACTCCGTCTCTACTAAAAATACGAAAAAATAAAAAAGAAAATAGCCAGGCGTGGTGGTGGGTGCCTGTAGTCCCAGCTACTTGGGAGGCTGAGGCAGGAGAATGGCATGAACCTGGGAGATCCTGCCACTGCACTCCAGCCTGGGGGACAGAGCAAGACTCCGTCAAAAAAAAAAAAAAAAAAAGATAGTACATACTAAATTGTTTCTAATGATGTTAGAAGTTGCATGCTAGTTCAAAGGACCCTGTTTTCATTCTCTACTATATAATCTGAGACTCAAGTTATCAGATGCCTTTTAAATTAATTATGCCAAAGTTATCTGCTTTCATGTTCTATAACTTTCCTGTACTTGGATTTTGGTATCTTTCTCTAGGTTTTAGAAAGCCTGTTATTATCCCTTTCAATAAATTTTTTACTCCTATATTTTTCTCTAACTCCTCTTTAAGACCAGTAACACTTAGATTTGTCCTTGTCTCCTCTGACTGTGTGTTTTCAAATAGCCTGTCTTCAAGCTCACTAATTTTTTTTCTTTTGCTTGATCAATTCTTCTACTAAAAGACTCTGACGTGTTCTTCAGTATGCCAATTGCATTTATTCAGCTGCAGAATTTCTGTTTGATTCTTTTTACTTCAATCCCTTTGTTAAATTTATCTGATAGAATTCTGATTTTTTTCCCTATGTTATCTTGAATTTTTTTCAGTTTCCTCAACATGGCTATTTTGAGTTCTCTGTCTGAGAGGTCACATATATCTGCTTCTCCAGGATGTATCCCTGGTGCCTTATTTAGTTCATTTGGTGCAGTCATGTTTTCCTGGAATGTCTTGATACTTACAGATATTCATCTGTGTCTGGACATTGAAGAGTTGAGAACTTATTGCGGGCTTCAGTCTCTGGCTTATTTGTAGACTTCCTTCTTGGGAAGGCTTTGCATACGTTTGAAAGGACTTGGATGTTGTCATCCCAGTTGTGTCTGCTTTAGGGTCACCCGAAGACCTGTAATGCTGTGATTCTCGCAGACTCATAAGAGTTATCACCTTAATGTTTTTGGACATGATCCAGGAGAACCCGATGGATTACCAGGTTGAGACTTTTGTTCTCTTCCCTTACTTTCTCCCAAACAAATAGAGTCTCATTCTCTCTGTCCTGAGACACCTGATGCTGGGGGTGGAGTTACTCAAGCACCCTTGTAACCACTACCACTATGACTGTGTTGGATCAGACCTGAAGCCAGCTCAACACTTGGTCTCTCCTAAGGCCTGCTCTAACCATTCTCTGTCTATGGCCTATTTTTACTTAAGGCCCTATGGCTCTACAATCAGCAGGTGGTAAAGACAGCCAGATTTGTGTTTTTTCCTTCAGGGCAATGAGTTACCCCAGTCCCTGAGTGGGTCAATAGGGTCAATCACGGAGCCAGGAACTTTAGTCAAAAACCTTAGAACTTACCTGGTGTGTTAATTGTACTGCAGTTGAGGTGGCACTCAAAGCACAAGACACAGCCCTTCCCTCTGTTCCCTCCCATTTCCAAAGGCAGAGGAGCCTCAACCTGTAACCACTACCACCACAGGTCCACGGGTAGTACTGCCAGACTACTGCCAATGTTCCCTTAAGTGCCAAGGGCTCTTCAGTCAACTTGTGGTGAATACTGCTTTACCTGGGACTCACCCTTCAGGGCAGTGGGCTCTCCTCTGGCTCAGGGCATGTTTGGAAATGCTGCTCAGAGCCAATTCCAGGAAACATTGACCTCAAGGCCCTGCTTGGTGCTCTACTTCCCTGCGGCTGAGGTGGTGCCTAAGGTGCATGATAAAGTCTTCTTTTCTTTTTCCTTTGCTTTTCTCAAGCAGGAGGAATCTCACTCCACTGCCACCACAGCTGGGAATGTGCTGAGTCTCACCTAAAGCCAGCAAGTCTCAGAGGCTCATCCAAGGCCCTCAGTGTAATACTTGGCTATCAGTGCTGGTTATTCAGGGCCTAAAAGCTCTTCAGTTAACAGATGATGAATCCTGCAAGAACTGGGTCCTTACCTTCAAGACAGCAGGTTACCTTCTGGCCTAGGGCTTGTCTGGAAATGTTATCCAGGGGCTAGAACTAGAAGGGGGGCTTCGTGAGTTTGACCAGTGCCCTGTGGTGCTGTAGCTGCACTGGTATCCAAGATGCAAGACAAAGTCCTCCCCCGTCTTTCCTCTCTCATCTCAAAGAGAAGGAAGGAACCTCTTTTGGAGCCATGTGCTGTTCAGCCTGCGGTTGGGGAAAGGATAATGCCAGCACTCCCCTAGCTGTCCTAGCTGGTGTCTCAATATATCGTGTGCTATACCCCACCCCCAGTCTACTGGTTCTGGGCTTAGTTCAGCATCATGATTTGTGTAAAATTTGCAGTCCTTGTGTTCTAAACTTCCCCCCATGTCTACTTAGAACCCCAGAGCACTTTAGCTTGTGGTGGCGAGGCTTCAGGAAACTCAAGTTTTGACCACTGGGATCACTGATCTCCCTCTGGCTAGGGCTCGTTTAAATACTCACTCCATGGGCAGGTGTCAGCTGAGTTTGTTCGAGTTTTCCTTTCTACTCTACCAAGAAAGCAGTGAGGTGAGTTCAATGCCTCACAATTACTGCGCTTTCCCTCCCCCAGAACAGAGAAACACTCTCCACACCATGCTGCCACTGCCAGTGGTGGGAGAAAGGTTGGGAAGGGGTGGTGTTGGTGGTTCAAGACTGTTTTTTCTACCTATTCAGCACCTCTTGCAGTGATACGAAGTGAAAACCAGGTACCATGACTTCTCACCTGATTTTTGGTTCTCCTGAAGGTGTTTTTCTTGTTTAGATAGTTGTAAAACTGGTGTCCTTGTGGAGGGAATAGTCAGTGGAAACTTCTATTCTGTCATCTTGCTCTGCCTCCTTCTGTGATTTCCAAGAGTATGATGTTTTTATTAACTATAGTCGCCATGCTGTACAATAGACCTCTTGAGCTTATTCCTCCCAACTGAAATTTTGCATAATTTGACCAACAGCTCCTTCTCTCCTCCCAGCCCCTGGTAACTGCTGTTCTACTCTCTACTTCTGTGAGTTCAACCTTTTAAGACTCTACATGTTAGTGAGCTCATGCAGTATTTGTCTTTCTATACCTGGGATATTTTGTTTAATGTAATATCCCTCAGTTTTATCCATGTTATGGCAAATGACAGAACTTCTTATGTTTTTAAGGCTGAATAGTATTATATTTGTGTGTGTGTGTGTGTTTGTGTGTGTATGTGTCACATTTTCTTTATTTATTCATCTGTTGAACAGTTAGGTTGATTCTATGTCTTCTATAGTTGCAATGAACATGATGTCTCAAGTTAATTGATAGCCTTACAGCATAGCAGAAAGATTCTAACAGCTTCATGTGGTGTTTTAAAATTCATCCCAACTACAGGTTGACTGACCTACAGTTTGGACAGACTGCCAAAGTCCAAAAGCCTCAACATTTACTTATCGTACAGATCTACTTCCGTTAAGAGAAAAGCTTGAGACTGTAACGTCTGACCCACTCTCCACCAAAATGGGAAGGTGCAAAGTGACCAAAGAACTTCTTTGACAGGTCCAACTTGGTGAGAAGATGAAGTTATTAGGACTTGCATACAGGGTGCTCCTGGGCAACAGCAGGACAGCTCTAGAGATCCACTCTGCCTTCTGTCTCTATACTGCTTTTAAGCGAATTTTAAGCTTTTTCTTTCAGTGAATTTCTCTATCATTCTATCGTTTTCCTATTTTTAATAACCTTGATACATTTTCATATCTTCATTACTTCCTTTTTTGAGTCTGTTATGTTCTTTTTCTAGTTCTTGAAGTAGAACTAGATTAGAATTTAGATTCTGTATATTTGAGATCTTTTCTCTTCTGTAGTGTAAGCACTTAATACTATCAATATCACTCTTTGCACTGCTTTATCTCTGTCCCACATATTTTGTAGTGTTGTGTTTCCATTTTTGTTCAGTTCCTGGTATTTTTTTAAAATTACCTTTGAGATTTCCTCTTTGATCCATGGATTTACATAAGGGTGTTGCTTAATTTCTACATATTTAGGGATGATTTTCCTGTTATCATTTTGTTATAGGTTTTTAATTTGATTCTATTGTGAACAGATGACATATTATGTATAATTTTATTTTTTTAATGTGTTGAGGTTTATTTTATGACCCAAGATATTATCCACCTTAGTGAATGTTCCATGATCTGTTTCCTATATATGTCAATTACATCTGATGGTAAGTTACATTTTTATAAATTAATTTTCTGTCACTTCATCTTACTGATCTGTTTTCTCTGTGTCATCAATTTCTATATGACATTTTAGCTATTTTAAAGTGAATTAAGTCTTTATTTTTAAGGAACTGAGATTGAAAAATAAAGCCACAAATTGATTCATCACAATCAGTAAATTCATTCTAATTTCATTTCATTTCATTGCTGCAAATATTAAAATGTTTCAAGGAAGTATTGATATATTTCAATATTGAAACTTTTTATTCCAGATATGTGTGTTTACCTTTTTTGAAGCCTTGTTTCAAAATCTTCTTTAAATTTAACTTGGATGTTTTACATGGTACTGGACCAAGTCTTTATAAATATATTATTAAGAGATGTTTCATATGTCTCCTCCCTATTGTGGATACATCCTAAATCTGCCTGACTTTGTAAAGCCTTTAATGTTTTTATGTAGGCATAGTCCTAAATTTTCTGTTTTCTTCCCTCTGTCAAATATAGTGGGATATGTTATGTGTTCTCATAATTTTTTTGAAAGGATAACTGACTTGGATCATCCACACCATTGAACTGCAAAAGTAAAATTAAAACTTCGTATCTTTTACGTCTCATGCCTCCTTTTAGATTGCGAAAGTGTTTTTGCAATTACTGCTTCATTCAGTCTTAATGGCATAAAGATATTAAAGGTTTATTATGCGATTTAGAGAAGATTTTGTGTGTTGAGTATTTTGGTTTTGTCCATTATTGTACCAGTTCTCAATAATTCAATATTTTTGTTCAACAGTCCCTCCAATCTCACCCACTCTTACCTTAACTGTGCTGAGAATGCCCTCACTATGTTGCATATCCTTCTGCATAATGATCTTGCTTGAATAAATGCATATTGACCTCTTCGTTACTTGTAGGGAATGGTTTTAATGCCAAAAATGGCATCATGAAATATAGAGTTTCTAAAATTGGCCTTTCTCACATAACTGTGCAGCAAAGATCTTCCAGACTTTTAAGGTTTTATATTTTAAAATTTGAGCTTTCAACTCATATGAAATGCATATGGGTAAACAGCATGAAGTAAAAACGCAAGATATTTCTTGCATGTAGGAGTTATCCAACATCAAAAGCTTTCTGCCTGTATTTAATCCCATTCCACATTGTTTTTAAATGTGTGGCTTTCAAATTTCATTTATTAAATGTTGAATATTCTTGATTATTACTATTTTTAAAGAATCTTTTAAATAGCCAAAGTAATTTCTTTTATATAAACTTTCAAATTAAATTATCAAATTTCCTCAAGAACTTCAATTTGGATTTTAAATTTAATTTCCTACTTTTGCAGTTATGTATATCTTTATCCTAGTTGAGCATCACTGGTATGTAACATTTAATCTTTCTTTTGTATCCCTCAGGATATAAACATTTCTTAACCAAGAAAGCAAGGTCAAGAAAAATCTTTAGAGTATGATTTCTAGATATTTTTCAGGTTTTTTCTGTTTTGAATATGTTCATTTACCATTATTTTTTACTGCCAAAGATCATTTGTGAAGTTACTGATTTTTATATAGCTTGTTTCTGTTATATCTTATTGAACTATTCTACAGGTTCTCATAGATTGGAAATTCCTAAATTTTCTGGATAATAATATAATTTATGTTTACTGCCTAATACATTGAAAGCAATAAAAAGATTCTATCATCATAATCAGCCAGCAATTGAATTAGCTTTCTTTAAGAGAGGAAAGGAGGAAAGGCTGACAGCCACCCTTGAGTTTGGCTCTGTGCTTCTTTGCCTTGACGCCTGCTTCTTTGTTTTAAGTCTTTCTCTTTCCATCTCTGCACTGGAAACTGGTTCCTTAAGTAATCATGTTGAAGGTATTATGTTGTTAATTCAACCAGAGTGATTATGCTGTCAAAGAATTTCAAATTCGGTAATGACATCTGGGGATAAAGAATGCTATTTAATACTGGAATGCGAGACCTAGCTAATAAGCAGTTATTAGGGTGGTATATTCTAAGTAGGAATTCACCATTCCATCTGTCATGTTAGACATAACGTGAAATGCCATGACGATAAACTTCATCTGTTTATGTCATTTTATACTGTGCAGAAGTGTTTTCACATATGTTGTCCCTTTTGAGTTTCATGAAAAATCTTTAAGAGAGAAATATATAACCTATTTCAGGAGGTAATCATAAGGATTGTTGTGAGAAAATCTGATAGTGCACACCAAGTTACACAACAATAAATAAACACTCATTAAATATTCCATTAGTATTGTAATCATCTTGATTATCAATACTAAATGCATGAAACTGGCCAAGTGCAGTGGCTCATGCCTATAATCCCAACACTTTAGGAGGCTGAGGTGGGAGGATTGCTTGAGGACAGAAGTCCAGGACCAGCCTAAGAAACAGAGCAAGACTCAAGAAGACATTTATGCAGCCAACAGACACATGAAAAAATGCTATTCATCACTGGCCATCAGAGAAATGCAAATCAAAACCACAATGAGATACCATCTCACATCAGTTAGAATGGCGATCATTAAAAAGTCAGGAAACAACAGGTTCTGGAGAGGATGTGGAGAAATAGGAACACTTTTACACTCTTGGTGGGACTGTAAATTAGTTCAACCATTGTGGAAGAGAGTGTGGCGATTCCTCAAGGATCTAGAACTAGAAATACCATTTGACCCAGCCATCCCATTACTGGGTATATACCCAAATAATTATAAATCATGCTGCTATAAAGACACATGCACACATATGTTCATTGCGGCACTATTCACAATAGCAAAGACTTGGAACCAACCCAAATGTCCATCAATGATAGACTGGATTAAGAAAATGTGACACATATACACCATGGAATACTATGCAGCCAAAAAAGAGATGAGTTCATGTCCTTTGTAGGGACATGGATGAAGTTGGAAACTATCATTCTCAGCACACTATCGCAAGGACAAAAAAACCAAACACCACATGTTCTCACTCAGAGGTGGGAACTGAACAATGAGATCACTTAGACACAGGAAGGGGAACATCACACACCAGGGCCTGTCATGGGGTGGGGGTAGGGGGAAGGGATAGCATTAGCTAAGAGATATACCTAATGTAAATGATGAGTTAATGGGTGCAGCACACCAATGTGGCACATGTATACATATGTAACAAACCTGCACGTTGTGCACATGTACCCTAGAACTTAAAGTATAATTTTTAAAAAAGAGACATAGCAAGACTCTATCTCTACACAAAATAAAAACACATTAGCAGAATGTGGTGGTGCCTGCCTATAGTCCCAGCTACTTGGGAGGTGGAGGTGGGAGGTTTACTTGAGCCCAGGATTTTGAGTCTGCAGTGAGATAAAACCACACCACTGCACTCCAGCCTGGGTAACAGAGACCCCGTCTCTAAACATTAAATCAGTAAATAAATAATAGTAAAGACATGAAACTATTATCACTTTAAACTGTTTGTATAGGTGTATTTTAACATCACTTTCTCATATCCCTCGTATTTAATAGAATTACCTTGTATGTAGTGGTCATTCTTCAAAGTTAGGTTCATGTATGCGTACACAATTATTTAAATCACTTACAAAAATTCCCTCATAAAAATATGTCATTTCTTTCACATATATTCTGGAAACTTATTGATATATCTGTTCCTAACCATTTAAATCTTGTTTCTGTCATCAAGATATTCTTGGCTTGATCAACTTAAAATATTTATATCAAAATTACGTATTTTTCAAAAAACTAATTCCACAAGGCTTGTAATAAAAATTATAGTATCATTTTGAACCACTGTCTCTAACCCTGATCCTTCTTCTCTAGATGAAACCACTTTTCTATTGTTTCTTTGGGAATTTGTATCCATATTTTAGAAAAATATGCTTATACTATTACTGATTTTTAAATTCTAAACAGCCACTATTGGCTTTTGCTACTATGGAAGATAAGCTTCTCTTTCTCTCTCTCTCTCTCTCTCTCTCTCTCTCTCTCTCTCTCTGTTCCTCTCTCTCTCTTTCCCCCCTACACACACACACACACGCACACACACACAACACCACCACCACCGCCAAAACAATCCTCACTACATGTCCTTTTTCGCATCTCATCCAGCCAATATAACATGTTTATATATCATCCAGCCAATATATCATCCAGCCAATATATCATTCAGCCAATATAATATGTTTTCGTTAGAACAATAATAACTGAGTGGTTAATCTATTAGAGTAATGCAAATATTGTTCAAATCAAAACCAAGTAATATACTTTGATTATATTTCCTTGTTTATAGGGCTTGTACTTGCTTTCTCCCTCACAGTTAATAACGGTCCTGTTATAGTTTTGTACGTATCTTTCACTAATTTATCCCATACTCTCAAGAGAGACATAAATCTCCTCACAATACTTTCAGAAATATGGATCCATCTTTCATGTGAAACTTGTTCTGGAAAACAGCTCTTCCGGGGTTCTTTGTCACCCTACTCTAACCTTGTATGCTGCTCTCCGGGCTTATTGCCCATGGGAGAATATGAGGGTGTGTGGTTTATGGTGTCCTCACTGCTTCCTATATGGACATTCAGCAAATATTCTTGGGTTTCGCCCTACCTTCACTTTCATTGTCACAGGCACCTGATATTTCCAATTCCTCGGGAATTTTTACATGTAAGGACTTCCAAACCAGCCTGCTTCTGGGATTCCCCACTGCTAAGTTTGTGCAGGGCTTTCTCTCTCTGCTCAATCATTTCCCGGTCACTTATCAACATTTCTACCTCCAAAATGTTATTCTTAAGCCTGCTCTGACTTTATCTTGCAAGTATATGCTTTTAAAACTTCTCATTGTTGCCTTTTGTTCCTATTGAGTAGGGAATTATGACAAAGGGGTGTGATCTACCTAATGTGTGTAACCTGAAGAACCAGTATTGTTTATTTAAGGGAATCATTGATGTTACATAGAGAAGTCATCACTTCTTTTTTCAGTCTTTTTCTGTCTGCCCTGTCTGCTGAAGAAACTAAAATAGTATATGTTCTGGTTGATTTTCTTATTTTAGTGTGTGTGTGTGTGTGTATATATATATACACACACACACACACACCACACACACACACACATATGCATGTGTATATATATATGTATATAAAACCATTTCTAAATTGTTAGGCTAGGGATAAAATAGTATTGTAAACAGTAAATGCTATAACATACCTATGAAGAATACAACAGTATTTTTGAGACTAAATACCCCTGATAACAACTCAACCCCTATCTTTTATACCCGAGAGACTCATTCTTTTTTCCAGAATCTGGTCTTTCAGGTCCACTGTTGACAAGAGACTTTGCTGCCTGATCCTGCTCAGTTATCCATATAGTCACTTGAAACCCAAACACAGTTATATTTATTGTTGGATGTATAATAAAAATTGATAGCATTTATTGCACTTCAGGTTCAGAGAATTAGAATAGTCATAATTCTTTGTGTATGACATGCTCTCAATATCAGTCCATGACTGCTTTTATTTAATTATTTATTTAGTTGTTTTAAATAATTAAGACCTACTCACAAGTCTATCACTGAAAACAAAATCTAGGAAAGCAATAGTAATAATAATAATATAATTACATATAAGCAATCTTCCGCTTTTATTTAATTATTTAATTAGTTGTTTTTAATAATTAAGAAACACTCACAAGACTGTCACTGAAAACAGAATCTAGGACATCAATGAAAACACTCAAAAGCCTATCACTAAAACCAAAAGCTAGAACTGCAATAGTAATAATAGTAATACGATAATGATAATTATTATTATATAAGCAATCTTACATATATTCCCTAGTGTCCATGTATAAAGAGTCTTTCTTGTTTTCTCTTATGAGTGAAATCAACAGGCCATATTTTATACAAGGGGTCAGCTTTAGAAGACTACACTAAACCATTTCCCAAACTAACTCCACTGAGTTACACCGCCACCAAGCAGTGGGTAAAATGTTGTGCATTCACATCTTGGCCAACACTAGGTGTCATCAGTCTTTTATATTTGTGTCAATAAGATAGAGTTAGACTGTAACCTATTTTGATGTGCTCTTAGTGGTCTTGATTTGCATTTCTCTGATCACTAATGATGTGGAATATCTCTTCATAATTTTCTTGTTATTAATACTAAGTGTATTATTTTGTTCTCACACTGCTATAAAGAACTACCTGAGACTGGGTAGCTTTTCAAGAAAAATGGTTTAATTGAGTCACAGTTCCACGTGCTATACAGGAGGCATAACTGGAGAGACCCCAGGAAACTTACAATCAAGGTGGAAGACAAAGGGGAAGCAAATACATATTCACATGGCCAGGAGGAGACAGAGAGAGTAAAGGGGAGAGGTACTACACACTTTCAAACAACCAGATCTCATGAGAATTCACTCATTATCATGAGAACAGCAAGGGGGAAATCTGCCTCCATAATCCAATTACCTCCCACCAGGCCCCTCCCACAACACTGGGGATTAGAATTCAACATAAGATTTGACTAGGAACACAAAGACAAATCATATCACTAAGAGCAAATATTTCACATTAAAAATATATTTACTGTAGCTTTTTAGCAGATACATTTATAAGTCAATTTTCTTCTATTCTTAGCTTTTAAGAGTGTTATTAGGAATGAATCTTGAATTTGGTTAGATGTCTTCATTGTGAGAATTCTGTTCTAATTTCCTACCTTGCATGGGCTTACAGCCATGTTCCTGTCCTGCTCGCTATTGTAAAAACTCAAGACTTTAGGTTACTGAGTCTTACATGGGCCCTCCCATCACCCACTGTTCATTTCCATTTACCCTCTGGCAATTTCTCCTTTATGAATTTGTATCCGTACTTTGTTATGAGCTCAGCTCTACATTAAGAAAAGTTTTATTTTATCTCATATTTCTAAGTTCATCAGAGATGGGTAGCTTTTTTAGGTCATCTACACCACTGATTCTCAAACTTTAATGTGGATAGAATTCACCTGGGGATCTTGTTAAAAATTCAGATTCTCATTAAGCATATCTGGAATAGAACCAAAGATTCTAGATTTCTAACAAGTTCTCAGGGGACACCTCTGCTGCCAATCCCCGAACCACACTTTGAGTAGCAGGTGCCTACCTTGACCATTACAGTGCTGGAAACAAGATTCCAAAATCATTTTTCAGCTTTGGACTCTAAAGAAAACAGTTTGTAGGGATTTTTCAGCCAAAAACATCCAGGGTTGCCCTGGAAGCAACATGAAACCCAAAATTCACTGAACAAATTCTGGTACAAAAATTGCAGTTTACAAGTTAGAGTTTAATTTTAACAAATAAGAGGGTTTATTCAAAGCTCTTACCTCCTGGAGTTTTGACTGGTAGTTATCAAATAGGAAGCTAACGTGTTGTGAGTAAATGTGTATTGGGCATGAGACTGAATTTTTGCTATATAAACGGCCTATAGTGCTCTGATGTTGCAATTTGCCAAAATATTGTGATACGTGTTGGCTAATCTGAGTCCCACAACAAATATGGGAGGCAGAGGTAATAACACCCTCTCTCTGCCAAAGGTTTTGTGTGAGGGTTGGATGGGATGATGCTCATAAAGCATTTAGTCACTGCTTGAAATGGAAGTAATCAATCAGGAAAGTTTATTTTTTGTTTCTCTTTCTTTTTTTGTTATTACTTTCACTATGTCCATGTGTTCCTTTTTTTCCGATTATAAAACTTGAACCTTGCCAGAGGCTAAGTGACATGTATGATGTGACCTGTATGATCTTAATCACAGGTCAAGAGTAGCCTAGATTTGCTTTTCTTGTCAAATTGTTTTCTCTACAACTTTTTATGACAGAAGCGATGCTCCCTCATCCTAATTATCCAAATAGTGCAAAAATACATAAAGAATAATTGAACAATCTCCTCCTATATTGCTTCTTTCTCATTCCCTTGACAGGATTCTCAAAAATGCTGACAGCATTTACATAAACTTTTGTTTTTTTGTTTTGTTTTGTTTTTGCTTTTTGACTTAAGCAAATATTTATCAACACACATATATTTAAGTCAAGATCATTTCCTGGGTTGTTGCTTTTTATAAACAATGAGATCTACTAAAATAGATTGTTTTACGACTTCCCATCAGCACATAGCAATATATCATGGACATCTTATAGGTCAATAGATTTCCTTTGGTTTTTGTTGTTGTTGTTAATATTGTCCTATAATTCCCATGAATGATATTTTGTTATGTGCTGTGAAGTTAGGGTTACATTTTTTTAAATGTGCAAATCTCCAATTTTTCCAGGTTCACAATTTCATTTCAGTGAAATTTCTGTCAATTTTGGAGCCAATACCAGGTTTAAAAAAATGATATATAATTACAGTGTCATTTAGAACCTGACGTGACAAATGCTCCTTATGGATTTCCTATTGTACTATATTTATTTAATAATGAAACCTTTTTATTTTTAAGAAAAATGTAACAACATTTTTCAAATTATCAAACAGAAAAAGGTCACATTTGATGTGATATGTTATGGTTTGATTTGTTTCAAAGAAATCCAAAAATAGGATCACTGGAAGGTGAGTAGATGGAGTATAAAAGAAATATTTCATCGTGAGTTGACTATCATTACAGCTGGATGGCGGGTAAACTGTTAACTCTATTTTCACATGTGTTTGAAGTTGTCCATATTAAAAAAATTAAAGCATGTGGATTCGGCTTCTGTGTTTCACTTTTTAAAAAAATGTCACTTTGGAGTTTCTAATGAGCAAAAATGTAAATAAGTTTGAGAAAAACTGACATCTTCACAATATCTAGTCTTCTAGAATGAAGGGAATACATGCCAATATTCAAGCCTCTTTAATACCTTTCAGGAAATGATTGTAGAACAAGCACTTTATGTATTTCTAGAATAACTTGACCATTTTATTCTAGATATTTTATCCTTATCCTTGTTGTCAATGGATTGTCTTTCAACTGATTAATACTAGTATAGTGTAAAAAAACTAACAATTCTTACATACTTTTTTTGCTGAATGCCCATCTTACTTTTCCAATCTTAATACTTATCAGGTACTTTTAGGTGTGTAATCCTATTAACTGTGTTAATTATGGAACATTGAAACCAAGGTTAAAAATAGAAGTATTAAGTATTGACCAGTGGCATGCACTGCCAAATAGAATCAATCAAGTAGAGCAATTTTTTTTTCTATGGCCCCTACTTGGCTTCTACCCAGTGATCTCATCCTTTAGACCAGGGACATCCAACTGTGCTATGGGATCTGGTCCCTCAGGTAGAAAGCATAAAGAGAAAGCCTGAACCAGAGATGCAATAACAGCCATAGAAAACTCAAATTCATTACTGACCTTGGGATACAAAAATCATGATTTATGATTGGAGGCTGAGAAATGTATGCAAACTTAGCCAGCAGGCAGATTTATTCATAGAATCAAAATCTGGTATGTAAGCTTCTATATTCTAAATAGGATGCCAATATCTTATCTATGAATGGGTTTTCTTGGGCATAGATTCAAAAGTTCTGATAATATAATCTCTTCTGCTTGTTTCTGCAATTAAACTTTACACAAAAAAAATTTACTTACATTGCTTCATTTGATCCTCAAGATAAATCTCTTAAAAGAAGAGAAATAAAAGTATTTATTTGGTAGGATTGTAATGAAGCTCAATGAAATAAAGCACAGGAAATAGTTCAGCAAAATGTGTCATACATTATTAAACACTCAGTATACATTGGTTATTGTTATTATTATTTTTACTAATATTTTGCCTTATCATATCCTTGCAAAAGGTGAGGAAATTTCAGATTTGAGAATGTTTCGTGATTTTTTTCAAGACCCACACAATGTGAACAGCCCAAACTAAAAGATTTTTGTTGTTGTTTTTCTTTGTGTGTGTGTGTGTGTGTGTGTGTTTTAGATGGGGTCTCACTCTGTTGCCCAGGCTGGAGTGTGGTGGCATAATCACAGCTCACAACAGCCTTGACTTCCTGGGCTCAAGGGATCCTTCCACCTCAGCCTCCCAAGCAGCTGGGACTACAGGCATGCACCACCATGCCTGCCTAATTTTTTTTCTTTTTCTTTTTTTTTTTGGTAGAGATGGGTTTTCCCTATGTTGTTCAGTCTGGTCTCAAACTCCTGAGCTCAAGCGATCCTCCTGCCTTGGCCTCCCAAAATGTTGGTATTACAGGTGTGAGCCACCACACCTGGCTAAAGTTATTTTTATTTAGATGTTTTCATCAGTATTTTAAAATATCAAAATAATATTTTGTCATGCTAGATAGGGAAATAATGCAAAGATGAATTTTTAAAGTTTCTAATTTTCCCTTTTTCATTCTTATCTCCCCCTAATCAGCAGCAAATGTCTGATGCACTATTTTCTGTACACAATCAAACATGTATAATTGCGCAAACACATATATGACAGAGTTGGTGATTTTCATTTGTTTAAAACTCAAATTATTGTATTTACATATTTTTCTGTGCCTTGCCCAATACAGATAGATGTATGTTGTCTGCCCTTTTCCTAACACAGACAGATATACTTTTCTCCATCAAACTTCATAGTTTATGATTTAATGTTTAATCCTTTAGTTAACATGGAAAGTATTTAGTACAATATGGAAAGTAACTGAAGAATTTGTGTATTTTCCACACATGCTTATGTTGGTTCATATCATTCGAGTTGATAATTCTGTTCCATTTAATACTCCTGCAATTTTTCGAGGCACATCCATGGTTTAAACTATCATGATTTCACTAAAATAATGCTATATTCTATGACATAGCCTTTGTCTGTGCTCCTTCCTTGAAGCTTTTCTTAAAAACCCTCAACAATTTATTTATACAGATGAATTTTAACATAACCTATTTGATTTCTCCCCTCCCCAAGGAATTTTAATGTAATTTATAATATTTAATCATCCCAGTAAGGATCACAATAATACATTCATCTATCTGGATCGCTTTTTATATCCCTCATAAAATATTTATTGTGTTAGTCCATTCTCACACTGCTATAAAGAACTGCCTGAGACTGGGTAATTTATGAAGGAAAGAGTTTTAATTGACTCACATTTCTGCACAGCTGGGGAAGCTTCAGGAAACTTACAATTATGGCGGTAGGTAAAGGAGAAGCAAGTACCTTCTTTGCAAGGTGGCAGGAGAGAGACAGGGAGCAGGTGAAACTGCCAATGTTAAACCATCAGATCTCCTGAGAACTCTCTCACTCACGAGAACAGCATGGGGGAAACCACCTCTATGATCCAATCACCTCCCACCAGGTCTCTCCCCAACATCTGGGGATTACAATTTGAGATGAGATTTGAGTGGGGACACCGAGCTACACCCTATCATTTACATTTTTTTCCTTAGGTCCTCCAGAAATATTGCTAACTTTTTCTCTGAGGTATTATACATTTTATTTCCATTATGAGTTGGTTCATTACCTAATATCCATTTTGAAATAAATACTGCTAACCATTGGGAGTTTTTAATATTTCTATTTAGCTAGTAATGTATTATTTATCATTTGATTCCAGGTTTATGATAATTTACCATATTTAATAATTCATGAATGTAAACTGAAGTCCTGAAACACTCATTATTATCCCTGTGCACTGCACATGCCCATATATAAGAAATTATGCAATAACCTTGCTGTAGGGACCATGTCTCTTAGCTACCCCTCAACATTTATTATTTCGATAAGAAATGTTTACCCTTATTTAACATCCAGGAAATCCATGTCCTCATTTGCATGGTTATATGGATTTTGATTTTACTCTCTGCTGTTCCAGAGTTCCTTGGGCAGTTTCCTGAAAACCAGCGCACCATACGTATACATTTATAGACACTACAAACACACACACACACACACACACACACATACACACACACACATATATACACAAATGTATAGAGAAAGAGAGACTGAATTATTGATTGATTAATTTTTGAGGAATTGACTCATGATTGTTCAGACTAACAAGGCTAAGTCTAAATTATTTAGAACAGGCTAGAAGGCTGGACACTCAAGAAAGAGTTATTTCAGTCTTGAGTTCAAAATTTGCAGGACAGGACAGGCAAGCTACAAATTCAGGCAGAATGTCTCTATTGCAGTCTTGAAGTAGATTTGATTCTTCTTCAGGAACTGAAGTCTTCACTCTGAAGGTATCAAGTGATTGAATTATGGAGAGTAATTTGCACTACTCAAAATGGACTCATTTAAATATTCATCACATGTAAAATAATATCGTCACAGCAACATTTAGACTGGAGTTTGACTAAACAACTTTGCACCATATCCATGCCAAGCTGACATGTAAAATTAAACATTATCCATAACAAGGAAGGATTACCAAAGGCACCTAAACCATGGCAAGGTAGGTGTAGAGGTATTGAATAATAATTCAACACACTTGTAGTAAAGAACTGTGTTTTGCTGCACATGGAACAAAATTTTGTCATAATGAAAAGGATTATGTTTTTTGACCATTTTTCGGTCACCTAAGTTTTTTTCCTTTTGTTGACTTACTCGATCCTCAGGAAAATCTGTGATGCAGATGTAATCATATTCTTTGCACCAGGGTTTTTTTTTTTTTTTTTGGTCAGAATTTAGTGGAGTACTATACATGGAAGCAGCTAGCAAGCTGCTGAGCATATAAATAGGCACACAGTGAAAGTTAATGGTTATCTCGTTTTCATTATTATTGATGCTAAGAGCAGATTTTTTTCTATCTTCATACACAAAAAAATTTGAATGTGATGAATATTTAAGTGATGAGACAAAGTCCAAAACAACCAATCATTCTACATTTGCTTCAAATAAAAATTCTTAAATATTTTTATATACAAAAATAATACTTATACTAGATAGTTTTTACAAAGGCAGAGAGGTAAAGAAAATTTATTAATCTCCCCCTACAAGGTGAATACAAAACTCACTATTGCTTTCTTATAAAAAACTGCAACGTAGTAGTGTAGGTTACTCTTGCCATTAAGGAGTACTCAGAGTACTTAACTTCTGGCAGCTTTATAAGTATATTTTTAAAAGAATTCACCATGTTATAAATTATCCAAATACATGCCAAATATAAAATTTTCTTTGTAATAGCATGCACCCTCTTTCTCTGCGTTTTTATTTTTGCAAGAATTTTTACATATATTAGCTCATTTGATCAGCAGGAGTATAATCCATAATACATGCCTTGGGTTCATTCTTAAGATTAAATAAACTAATCCAGGTTTAGGCATTTAGAATATGGATACAATCATTCAGTAAACACCATTCTTATTAGTCTTGTTTATTCTGAAAGCTCACATTTTTATCTCCTTTAGATAGATAACAATATCATTGGTTTGGAAAATTTGCATAAGGAGTCAAGGTCACAAAACACTAAAATGGCCTGTGTTTGCTCTAAATGTTTTTCAAACATATTTTCTTTACTTTTAAATTATAAATATAATATTTGGTCATAAAAAGTAAAAAATGTATCCTCCTACAACTCCCTATTTCTGTTGCCCTGACTTAATGTTAAATGTACAAACAGCATACTTCCACAATTTCCTGTGCTGGAAAAAATGCATAATCAACCTGCCGACAATCAGAGAAGGGAGTGTGTGAATGTAGCTTGTTTCCACGAAAGTGCTATCATGCTATGTATTTGTGCTATTTATTCATAAGCTGCATTTCTCACCTAATTATACATAATAACTCTGTCAATCTATTTTTTCAAGGATTAATATTCTAAAATTATTACTCTGACAATGCAAAATGCAATTGTGAAGTGAAAATTTAGTGTTTATAAATCTACAAATGCTGAAGCTTTCCAACATAATTTGAGCTATCAGTTTATGTCTGTGGTTTGGAATAAATACCAAATTGCTTTATTATTATTTTATCTTTAGTATCTGTTATGAGAACCGTCCCTCACTGCTGTTTTTAATAGAGGTTGGCATTGCATATTGAAGTTCATTTACACTTCCAAATGAAATTTAATATCAGTTTGTTTTGATGGTCCAAAAGTACGTCACATTGGTGTTTAATTAACATAAAAATGTAAGTGAATTTGAGGAAATGTATCAGCTCTTATGTAGTGAGTTATTTCTTTTATCATATTTTATTTTCTTGTTTTGCATAGGTTCAATTTAAACCCCGCAAAAATTCTGTAAAGTGCTTTAAATTTTGATATGCTTCACATTTTAAATTCCTATCTCTTCAAGTCATTATATACATGGAACTTAGGTCATGTCAAACCTCGGGAAATCAATCTGTCGATCTTTGTAAAACTGGTTGTTCTCAAAGTTATAACTGCTAACTAAGCTTTATAATGTTGGATTTTCTCCCACTTCCTCAATCATTGTTTGATCCATATTCTACTTCATAAGTTATTAAAGCAGAACTTGGGCAAAACTACAAACAGATTTTGAAGGACTGGTTCTGAAAATTGTATCTTCTGCACCATCTCTACTCCTCCCAGAATAATGCAGTGATAAATCTTTGTGAGTAATTCTTATGCTGGAGAGCCTGCATTTTATTAGTGAGTATTTCTATCTAAGATCATTGAGAGTTTATCCACATGGTTATGCCTTCTTTGATCTCCATGGAAAATGTAGTTGTGTTTGCCCTAGAAGGAAAGAAATATTTGATACATTTTTTCTTTCTAATGTGAATTAACTTTCCCATGATATGTTCAAACTAATTATTATTGTTATACTGGGAAGCTATTAATTGTAAGATATTTCTTTTCCATATCTCCATATAATTAGAGTTTCTCATATTGCTCATTGGCTTTTGATTTATTTTCTTGAGTTTGAGGTTTCTACACAATTAAGCCTATCATTTAAACATGTCCTATGTTATGTTTCCACATTGACAAAGACATAGTCCACCTTCATCACCAACCATCCCCTACCCACTACAGTCCCAGCATACACGGTATTAATAGCCTGAATAGATCCTTCCATATATATAATATATGAGATTTATTATTAAAATGTAACTATATTCAGAATATTCTCCAGAGTATTTCTTATAATCTCAGTAGTTCACTATACACTGTGAACATTCTTATAGGGATTTAGGTTGTTAGGGTTTTATGTTTTAAAATTAACTCTTTAGCACATGTGAAAAGCATTTTCACGTATGCAGTGAATTAAGTTTTAACATTTTTTTCCTGCAATTATAAACTTTGCCCACAGCATTTGAGCTGTTGGTTCTGTTTCATTGTTTTGTCTCAGTTCTTAAGCTGATGCCACAATTGTTTTAATTATTTTAGTTTTAGAAAAAGATTTGAAGACAAATGTCCCTCTCCAATTTTTGGAGATTTTCCTTTCATTCTTTACCATCTTTTGGTTGTTGTTTCGATGAAACTTAATATCTTTTTTTAATATTAAAAAGGTAACTTTGTACTATTTAATATAATTAACTTCCTTACAGTACAAGATCTGCTAGGATAATAAATATATATTGACTTACTGTAGTTGATTTTTATATTCACAACAATTGGGAAGTTTTTAATTCTTTTATTTTGGGGGGGAGTTTTTTTAAAAGAAATTCTGACTAAAACTTGCCAATCTGATTCCTAGTTATTTCATTTTTAAAAAACATTTTCTTCTCTGGGTGGATTTTTAACCAATTTTTCTAAAACTAAATATTGTTGGTACATTTTAAAAAAGCTACTATTTTATTATCTTGCTTTCCATCTGCTCACTAAGACATGAGTTTCCATCATTCTTTACTAGATTCTTTTGGATTATCTGCATTAGTCATTGTATTTTATAAGACCCGATCCACTGAAACATTAAACATCCTTATAGTCGATAAAGGCTCCATATTTTTGTACAGAGAAGGTCCACAAAACGTCTTCTTTCCGGGGTTCTCCTCTCTTCACACTCTCCATCACTATCTCATGGTACTCTGCAGTACACAGATCCATGCCCTCAGGTAAACTTGCAGAGTAAATTTGCTGCCATTTCTCCACAGTCCCACAAGTCACTCAAATTCACAAGGGCCTTTAAAAAATTTAACAAGACACCTTAAAATCAGCAGAAGGACAGTGTATTCAAATTACTTACATTGTAACAGGTATCAATACAGATTCTAAGTAAAAGAACAAGCATTTGTAAATGTCTTTTATTAGCCACTGAATAAAATGTTTCAGTGATGTGTTTGCTTATATTTCCATTTTGAGTTTTCACTTTAGAAAGTAAGAAGAGGTTGCTTCTGTTTTTGTTTTTTTCCAGTGAGGCTGACTAGAGGTGTTGGATGCCAGATCTCCTCAGAAAGAAGATTAAAGTTACAGGTCATGGCTTGAGTAGAAACCTGAGGGAAGAGTGTTGGAGAACCCATGGGAAGAAACCGGGCTGCAGAAATGGAAGGCAGCAGGATTCTGGCAGAGACTGATCACTGAGGAGCTTGTAGTCCCATAGAAAAGGTAGGTGGGGGTACATCTTTGCTCCCCTCAACCGTGCAACAGACTGCTGTCTGCTGAATAGTCAGAGACCATCTCTGCCCCCGGAAGTCCAATCAATGCTGTCAATGGCCATTTCAGAAATTCCTGGGCGCAGAGCACCTGACATCCAGCGTGTGCAGGTGCACTCGCACACCCCGTAAACCCAAAATGATGTGGCGGTGAGTGGCATATTGTTTGTGCACCCATTGTGGGTTACTACTCTGCTGGGGGAATCCCAGCCCTCCTGTCACCGCATCACCAGATCCCCAGCGAACATACACCATAACCCACTCTGACTGGCCGGTCCATGGCGCACTGTAGAATGACCAGAGATACAGCCCTCAACACAGGCTGCTTCTAGGGGAAGGGGGAGCATAGCACACCAAAGTGTCACACGGGACAAAGGAAACCCAGGCTTGGTGTGGATCTCTGATGGAGGGGCGCATTGTTCCACTTCAGATAGGCAGTACCAGCAGCCAGTAGCAGAGGTAGAGAGGGGTTCACCTCCCACTCCTCCTGACCACTGCTGTAGATGCACCTAAGGCTTTTCTCACCGGGGGCCTGGATGTGCACTTGGAGATAGCGTTCCAGCTCTATTTGCAGGGGCTGTATCCCCACTAAAAGGATGTCCACAACCTGAACTTGTACAAGGGTAGGATTCATCTACCCCTCCTACACAGAGCAGCAGGGTCCCTGCAATGGAACATGGAACAGCTGCAGAGCTTTCTGTTTGGAAATAGGAGAAGAGATTCTGTCCCAAGGCCATTTCAGTAGTAGCTACAAGATGGGTATTTCCTGTGGACCTCAGTCACATTGCACCTGGAGATACAGCACAGTGTAATTGAACTGAAGGTCGGACCCATGTAATAGAGACATGATAGGGGAATGAATTGCACTGCATTCCTGCCTGCCCAGGTGGAGGAACTGGTGCAGCCCCCACCTCACCCACTTCAGGCCTCAGCATGTCCCCCCACGGCCTCCCCCGTCACACCAATCAGGGGGGTGCTTCCACTCTTCATTGAAATTACTCAAGAGTGAGCCAAGTCTTACTATCAAACACCACCTACTGGACTGGAGATTGAACTGCAACACACACACACACCAAAAAACAAAACCTTTTGAAAGAAAGGCATAGTGCTAGGGTTTGAGCTAATTAAGCTACCTGAGACCTCCACACTCCCAGCCTCACAGTAGATAGTGTTGGCTTGTATGTCTACATGAACACAACAAGCAGCGTTTGAGAAAACCACTACACAAAAGGTATCTATACCAAAGGAATCTATACAGAGGTGTGGCCTCATGAAAACACCCAGAAGCAAAGTCAGTTAATCATATACAGCATCCATTCCATCGACACCCTCAAGAGAGAAAAGAATAAACAATAAAAAGGTCCCATTAAAACTGTAGCGATTTCAAAAATAAGGAACAACTACTTCAGATGAGAGGGAATCAGTGCAATAAATCCAACAGTGCCAAAGGAGTGTTTTTGACATTGCCAAAGGATCTGAGCAGCACGATAGCAATGGATCCCAACCAAACTGACAATTCTGAAATAAATGGGCAATAACTTAAAATATGAATTTTCCTAAATAAATATGCACCCAAGACAGGAGCACCCATATTCCTTTAAAAAATTCTTAGACACATTTAAAGAGACTTAAATAACTACACAACAACAGTGGAAGACTTCAATACACTACTTACAGTATTAGACAAATCATCAAGGCAAAAAACAAGCAAAGATATTTGGGATTTGAAATTGGCACTTGACCAAATGAACCAAACAGAAATATACAGAACTCTTCTTGCAAAAACAAAAGAACATATGTTCTTCGTATCTGCACATGGCACATACTCTAAAATTGACCACACAATTGATAATAACACAAAGGTCAGCAAATTTTAAAAATATCAAAATCATACCAATCACAGTGCAATAAAAATAGAAATCAAAAGTAAGAAGATAGCTCAAAGCCATACAATTGCATGGAAATTAAGCAACTGGCTCCTGAATGATTTTTGGGTAAACCATAAAATTAAGGCCGACATCAAGAAATTATTTGAAAACAAAGATAGAGCATACCAGAATCTCTGGGACACAGCTCAGGCAATGTTAAGCGGAAAGTTTATAATGCTAAATACCCACATCAAAAAGTTAGAAATATCTCAAATTAACAACCTAACATCACACATAGAAGTTCTAGAATGATGAGACCAAGCCAACCTGAAAGCTAGCATAATAAAAGAAATTACCAACATCAGAGCTGAAATGAATGAAATTGAGACACAAAAAAACATACAGAAGATCAGTGAAACTAACAGTTAGCTATTTAAAAAAATTAACAAGATTAATAGGTCACTAACTGCACTAAGAAAAAAAGAGGGAAAATAAAAACAAACACAATCAGAAATGACAAAGACCAGTGACCCCACAGAAATACAAACATCCCTCAGAGACTGTTACAAATAACTCTATGCACAAAAACTAGAACATCTACAAGAATTGGATAAATTCCTGGAAACATACAACCTCCCAAGATTGAAGCAGGAAGAAACTGAAACTCTGAACAGACCAGTAATGAGTTCTGCAACTGAATCTATAATAGAAAGCCTACCAAGCAGAAAAAGCTCAGGACCAAATGGATTCATAGCTGGCTTCTACCTCATGCATAAAGGAGAGGAGGTACCACTTGTACTGAAACTATTCCCAAAAAATCAAGAAGGAAGCACTTCTACCTAGCTCATTTTATGAGGCCAGCATCATTCTGGTACCAAAACATGGTAAAGACATAACAATAAAAGAAAACATCAGGCCAATAACTTTCATGAACATAGATGTAAAAATCTTCAAAAAATTTCATGAAAACAAATCCAGCACCACATCAAAAAGATAACTGATCATGAGCAAGTATGCTTTATCCCTGAGATGTAAAGTTGGTTCAACATACACAAATCAATAAATACGATTCATCACATGAACAGAACTAAAAACAAAAACCATATGACTATTTCAATAAAAGCTGAAAAGGCTTCTGATAAAATGCAGCATTGTTTCATATGAAAAACCATCAACAAAGTAGTCATTGAAGGAACATACCTCAGAACAACAGGAGCCATTTATGACAAACTCACAGTGAATATTATACTGTATGGGCAAAAGCCGGAAGCATTCCTTTTGAGTATGGCCACAAGGCAAGCACGTCCACTCTCACCATTCCTATTGAACATAGTACTGGGAGTCCTAATCAGAGCAATCAGGCAAGAGAAAGAAATATAAGGCATGCGAATAGGAAGAAAGGAAGTCAAACTATCTGTTTGCAAACTTTATGCTTTTATATGTAGAAAACTCAGTGGTCTCTGCCTAAAAGCTCCTAGATCTGATAAAGAACCTCAGCAAAGTTTCAATGTTAAAAAATCAGGCCAGGCACAGTGGCTCATGCCTCTAATCCCAGCACTTTGGGAGGCTGCAGCAGGAAGATTACTTGAGGTTAGGAGTTCCTGACCAGCCTGGCTAATATGGCGAAACCCCATCTCTTCTAAAAATACAAAAACTAGCCAGGCACGGTGGCGTGCGCCTGTAGTTCCAGCTACTTGGGAGGCTGAGGCAGGAGAATCACTTGAACTTGATGAGGCGGAGGTTGCAGTGAGCCCAGATCACTCCACTGCACTCCAGCCCAGGCGACAGAGCGAGACTCTGTCAAAAAAAAAAAAAAAATCAAAGTACAAAAGTAAGTTTCATTTTTATACATCAACAACATCCAAGTTCAGTACCAGATAAAGAACACAAACCCATTCACTATAGCCACAAATAAAATAAAATACTTAGGAATACAGCTAATAAGAAAGTTGAAAGATCTCAACAACAAAAATTGCAAAACACTGTGGAAGGAAGTCAAGCATTACACAAACAAATAAAAAATAATTACAAGCTCATGGATAAGTAGAATCAATATTGTTAAAATGGCCACACTGCCAAATGCAAGTTACAGATTCAATGTTATTCATATCAAAATACCAACAACATTTTTCACAGAATTAGAAGAAACTATTCTAAAATTCAGAGGGAACTAAAAAAAGAGCCCATATAACCAAAGCATTTCTAAGCAAAAAGAACAAAGCTGGAGGCATCATATTTCCCAATTTCAAACTATACTACAAGGCTACAGTAATGAAAACAGCATGGTACTGGTACAAATCAGACACATAGATCAATGGAACAGAATAGAGCACCCAGATATAAAGCTATACACCTACAACCACCTTATTTTTGACACAGTTGACAAAAACAAGCAAGAGTGAAAGAAATTTGTATTCAATAAATGCTGCTGGGATAACTGGTGAGCCATATACATAAGATTTAATATGGACCCCTTCTTTACACCATATACAAAAATCAACTCAAGATGGATTAAAGAATTAAATAACAAACCTAAAACTATAAAAACCCCTGAATAAAACCTAGGCAATATCATTCTGGACATAGTTTTCAGCAAAGACTTCATGATGAAGATGCTGAAAGGAATTGTAGCAAAATGAAAAACTGACAAGTAAGACCTAAGTAAACCAAAGAGCTTGCACACAGCAAAAGAAACTATCAAGAGAGTAAACAGAAAACCCACAGAATGGGAGAAAATATTTGCAAAATATGCATGTGACAAAGGTCTATTATACAGAATCATAAGTAACTTAAAGACTTCACAAGCAAAAAACTAACAACCCCATTAAAAATTGGGCAAAGGACATGAACAGATATTTCTCAAAGAAGACATACATGTGGCAAACAAATATATGGAAACATACTCGATATCCCTAATCATTAGAGTAATACAAATGAAAATCAAAGTATGATACCATTTCATACCTGTCAGAATGGCTACTTTTAAAATATCAAAAAATAACATATGCTGGAATGGTACTAGAGAAGAGGGGATGTTTGTACACTGCTAGTGGGAATGTAAATTCGTTCAGCCACTGTGAAAAGCAGTTTGGAGATTTCTGAAAGAACTTAAAACAGAATTACTATTTGACCCAGCAATCCCATTATTGGAGATACACTCATAGGAATATAAATTGTTCAACCATGAAGACATATGCATGTGTATATTCATTGCAGCAGTATTCATGATCGAAAAGACAGGGAATCAACCTAGATTCCCATCAATGGTAGACTGGATAAAGAAAACATGATACATATAAATGATGAAATACTATGCAGCCATAAAAATGAATGAGATTGTTTCCTTTGCCACAACATGGATGGAGCTGGAGGCCATTATTCCAAGAGAATTAATGAAGAAACAAAAATCTAACTACTGCACGTTCTCACTTGTAAGTGAGTGCTAAACTTTGAGTACACATGGACACAAAGATAAGAATAATAGACACTGTGGCCTACTTGAAGGTGGAGGGTGGGGGAAGGGTGAAGATCAAAAAACTACCTGTCGAGTACCATGCTTATTACCTGGTGACGTAATAATATGTACTCCAAATCCCTATGACAGATAATTTACCTATAAAACAAACTTGCACATGTACCCTTGAAACTAAAATAAAGGTTTAAAGAAAACATGGTTTTGTAAAGAAGCTCAGTTGGATCAAGGAGAAAGTTGAAAACCCACACAAAATAAATAAAAAAAGAATTCAGCATATGAAAGACTAAATATATATATTTAAAACCAAACAAAAAAAAAGAGCTTCTAGTAATGAAAATTTACTGATAGAATTTCAAACTACAGTTGAAAACTTCAACAATAGACTAGATCCACTAGAATAAGCAATTTTAGACATATAGACCTGTCTTTTAGATTAACTGAGTCAGATGAAAATAAAGAAAAAATAATTTAAAAATGAACAAAGCCTTCAAGAAATATGGGATTATGTAAACGGACCAAACCTATGGCTTGCAGGTGTTTCTGGTGGAAAAGAAGAAAAAGGGATTTGGAAAATGTTTCTGAGGGAATAATTCAGAAAGATGTCCCTGATCTTGCTAGAGAGGTAGACATTCATATAAAAGAAATTCAGAGAACACTTGTGAGATACTATACAATATGAACCTCACCAAGGCATATAGTCAACAGACTTTTCAGCAAAGATGTTACAAGCCAGAAAAGGTTGGGGGCTTATTTTTAGTCTCCATATAGGAAAAAAAATGGAAGCCAAAAATGTTATATCCTACCAAAATAAGCTTCATAAATGAAGGAGAAATGAAGTATTTCCCACACAAGCAAATGCTAAGGGAATTCATCACCACTAGACTGGTTCTACAAGAGATGCTCAAAGGATTTCTAAACATGGAAACAAAGGGACAATACTCACCATCATAAAAGCACATAGATCCTGTAAAGCAAATACACAGTTCACAGATCCTGTAAAGCAAATACACAGTTCACAGATCCTGTAAAGCAGTTACACAATTGAGAATCTGATGCATTGAGCTAACAGCACTATGACAGAAAAAAAAATTCACATATGAATATTAACCTTGGAAATAAATGGCCTAAATATTCCATTTTAAAGATATAGACTGGTAAATTGGATTAAGGGAAAAAAAAGACTCAACCATCTGCTGCCTACAATAGACCCACCTAATGTCTAAACATACCTACCAACTCCAAGTAAAGAGGTGGAAAAAGGTATATCATAAAAATGGAAAATGAAAGCAAGCAGGAGTACCCATTTTTATATCAGATAAAACAGACTTAAACCAACAACAGTAAAGAAAGACAAATAAGGGTATTGTATAATTATAAAGGGTTTAATACAAGAAGATTCAACTATCCTAAATATATATGTACCCAACACCATACCACCCAGATTCATAAAAATACTGCTACTCAACCTTAGAAAAGAGATTTACAGCAATACAATAATAGTGGAGAACTTCAACACCCCACTGACAACATTAGACTGATCACTGCAGCAAAAATTCAATGAAGAAATTCTGCACCTAAACTGAATTCCAGACCAAAGGGATCTAATAGACATTTAAAAAATATTCTACCCAACAATTGCAGAATATACATTTTTCTCATCTGCAAACAGGACATTATTCAAAATCAATCATATAGTTAGCCAAAAAGCAAGTGTCAATAAATTTTATAAAATCAAATTTATATCAAGTATCTTCTTGGATCACAGTGGAATAAAGTTTGAAATCAATACCAAGAGGAACTCACAAAAGTACACACAAAAACATGAAAACCAAATGATTTGCTCCTGATTGACTTTTGGGTAAACAACAAAGTTAAAGCAGAAATTTAAAAAAAAAATGAAACATGGAAATAGAGACACAGCATATCAAAACTGCTGGAATACAGCAAAGCCAGTGCTAAGAGAAAAGATTATAGTGTTAAATGCCTATATAAAATGTTTGGGCCTGGCACGGTGGCTCACGCCTGTTATCCCAGCACTTTGGAAGGCCAAGGCAGGTAGATCACTTGAGGCCAGGAGTTCAATACTATCCTGACCAACATGGTGAAATGCTATCTCTAATAAAAATACAAAAATTAGCCAGCCCTGGTGGTGCGCACCTATAATTCCAGCTACTCATCGGGATTTCAGTGACTGAGGTATGAGAATCACTTGAACCTGGGAGGCAGAGGTAACAACTATTAGAGCAGAACTAAATGAGGTAGAGACTGAAAAATGATACAAAAGATCAACATAATGAAAAGTTAGTTATCTAATAGGATAAAAAATTAATAGATAGCTAGTTAGATTAAAAATTAATAGATAGCTAGTTAGATTAACCAAGAATAAAGGAGAAAAGTTTCAAATAAGCGCAATCAGAAATGGTAAAGGTGACATTACGACTGATACCACAGGAACAAAAAACATCTTTGGACTATTATGGACATTTCTATGCACACAAATTCATAAAGCTAGAGGAAATTGATACATTTCAGGAAACTTACAACCTCCCAAGATTGAACCAAGAAGATATATAGAAATCCTGAAAGTAACAATAACAAGTAATGAAATTAAATCAGTAATAAAATATCCCTCAACAAAAAACAAAAAGCCCAAAACCAGATGGATTCACAGCTAAACTCCACCAGATGAACAAAGAGCTCATACCAATCTCACTGAAAATATTCGAAAAACAAAATAAGGAAGAGCGATCCCTCTCTAACTCATTCTACAAAACCAGTATCACCCTGATACGAAAATCAGGCAAGAACAAAAAAAAAACAAAAAAGAAAGAAAACTACAGGTCAATATTCCTGATGAACTTAGATACAAAAATCCTGAAGAAAATATTAGCAAATCAAATCCAGCGGCATATTAAAAAGGTAATTTATCATTATCAACTAGGTTTTATTCCCCCCAGGGATGCGAGGGTGGTTCAACATATGCAGATGACCACGTTATTGACCACATAAGCAAAATTAAAAACAAAAAACAATATGATTATCTCAATAGATGAAGAAAAAGTATTTGATAAAATTCAACATCCCTTCCTGATACAAAATCTTTAACAAACTAGGTATCAAAGAATCATACCTCAAAATAATAAAAGCAATATATGACAAACCCACAGCCAACATCATACTGAATAGGGAAAAGTTGAAAACATTTCCCTTAAGGACTAGAACAAGACAAGGATGTCCACTCTCACCACTCCTATTCAATACAGTTCTACCGGAAGTCCTAGCCAGAACCATCAGGCAAGAGAACAAAATAAAAGCATCCAAACTGGAAAAGAGGAAGTCAAATGATCTCTGTTTATAACATGATCTTATACCTGGAAAATTATAAAAACTCCTCCAAAAGACTCGTAGATTTCATAAACCACTTCAGTAAAGTTTCAGGATACAGTATCAATGTACACAAATCAGTAGCATTTCTATACACCAATGACAATTGAGAATCAAATCAAGAACATCATCCCATCTACAATAGCTAAAAAATAATTAAAATACCTAGGAATACATTTAACCAAGGAGGTGAAAGATCTCTACAAGGAGAACTACAAAACACTGATGAAAGAAATCATAGATGACACAAACAATAGTGAAACCATACCATGCTCATGGACTGGAAGAATCAACATCATAAAAATGACCATACTTCCCAAAGCAATCTATAGGTTGAACACAACTGCTATCAAATGACTAATATCATTTTTCACAGTATTAGAAAAATAACAATGTTAAAGTTTACCTGGAACCAAAAAAGAGCTTGAATAGCCATAGCAATCTTAAGCAAAAAGAACAAAGCCAGAGACATAACATTACCTGACATAAATTATATTACAAGACTATAGTAACTAAAACAACATCACACTGTTACAAAAATAGACACATAGGCCACTGGAACACAATAGAGAACACAGAAATAAAGCCACATACATAAAACCACCTGATCTTTCACAAGGTCGACAAAAATAAACAATGGGGATAGGATACCCTATTCAACAGATTGTGCTGGAAAAAATTGGCTAGGCACATGCAGAAGATTGAAACCAGGCCCCTATCACTAAGACTTAAACGTAACACCTGAAACTATAAAATTCTAGAAGAAAATCTAGAAAAACTTCTCCTGGACATGGGCCTAGGCAAATATATGTAACTAAGACATCAAAAGCAAATGCAACAAAACAAAAATAGGCAAATGAGAATTAACTAAACTAAAAGGATTCTGCACAGCAAAAGAAATAATCAACAGAGTAAACAGATAGTCTACAGAATGGGAGAAAATGTTTGCAAATTATATATCTGACCAAGGACTAATATTCAGAATATTCAAAGAGCTCACACAACTCAACAGGAAAAAAATATTTAAAAATAGGCAAAAGGGGCTGGGTGCAGTGGCTCATGACTGTAATCCCAGCACTTTCGGAGGCCAGGTGGGTGGATAACCTGAGGTCAGGAGTTCGAGACCAACCTGACCAAAATGGCGAAACCCCATCTCTACTAAAAATACAAAATTAGCTGGGCGTGGTGGCACATGCCTGTAATCCCAGCTATTCAGGAGGCTGAGGCAGGAGAATCACTTGAACCCGGGAGGCAGAGGTTGCAATGAGCCGAGGTCGCACCATTGCACTCCATCCTGGGAAACAAGAGCAAAACTCCACCTCAAAAAAAAAAGTGGGTAAAGGTCATGAAGAGGCATTTCTCCAAGAAGACATGCAAGTGGCACACAAACACATGAAAAAATGCTCAACATCACTCATCATCAGAAAAAATGCAAATTAAAACTACAATTAAATACCATCTTACACCTGTCAGAATAGGCTATTTTAAAAAATACAACTAATAACAGATGTTAGTGAGGATGTGGAGAAATGAGAACTCTTATACACTGTTGGTGGGAATATAAATTGGTACAACCTCTATGGGAAGCACTGTGGAGATTTCACAGAGAACCAAAAATAATGCTAGCATTGGACCTAGAAATCCCACTACTTGGTATCTACCTTAAGGAAAAGAAATCATTTCATCAAAAAGACACCTGCAGTCATATGTTTAGCAACAGTGTTACAGCACTATTCACAATAGCAAAGTCAGGGTATTAACTTAAGTGTCCATCAGTAGCTGATTGGATAAAGTAAATGTAGTATATATATTCCATGGAATACTATGTAGCCATAAAAAAAGAATGAAATCATTCTTTACAGCAACATGGATGGAGCTGGAGGCCATTAGCCTAAGAGAAATAATTCAGAAACAGAAAACCAAATGCGGCATGTTCTCACTTATAAGTGGGAGCTAAACAATAGATACATGCTCACTTAAAGATGGAGATAAGAAACACTGAGGATTCCAAAAGGGGGAAGAGTGGGAAGGGGTAAGAGTTGGAACACTACCCATTGGGTACAATGTTCACTATTTCGATGATATGTGCACTAGTAACCCAAACCTCACCATTATGCAATGTATCAAGGCAACAAACATGCACATATACCCCCTAAATCTAAACTCATAAAAAAGTAAAAAGAAGAAAATTTGGTCATTTGCAACAACATGGTTGAAACTGGAGCAACAACATGGATGAAACTGGAGGACATTATGTTACGTGATATAAGCCAGGCAGAGAAAGAACTCATTAATATGTGAAATATAAAATGGTTGAACTCACGGAAGTAGAGAGTAAAAATGGTGCTTTCCAGGGTCTGTGTCAGTAGCAGGGGAGGGTGTTGGGGGCAATGTTGTTCAAAAGATACAACATTTCAGGTAGACAGAAGAAAGAAATCCATGAAATATCCTATAGTACAACATGGTGACTGTAGCTAATATATTATATTCTTGAAAAATGTTAAGAGAGTCAGTTTTGTGTTCTCACCACAAAAATGATAACGATGTGAGGCTATGCATATGTTAATTAGCTTGATTTAGTCATTTAATAATGTATATGTGTTTCAAAAGTCTACGTTTTACATGATAAGTAAGTACAATTTTGTCAGTTTAAAATAAATAAATAAATAAATATTTTTACATGTATTGATTCATTAAATCCTGAAACCACAGGATATAGGTGAAAATAGAATCTATGGTGTAGATTTGTTATTAAGATTGAAATAATCTGTGTAAATTCAATCAATCAATCAGAAATAATCTGTATAAAATCAATTGGGAAATGTTAATAATTATCCATGCTATTATTAATACTAGTAATCTGTTTTATTTTCTCCTTTGTACAGAAAAGAGAATTTGAGATGGGAGAGGTTCTTGTTTCAAATATCAAGAAGCCCAAGTTATTTAGTAACAATGTTTTTAACCTAGTTTGTTAAAAATTATAATGATATAAACCGAAGAAGTTAATAATTTCTCACGTCTTCTCTATTCCATTGTCCTAATATTTAAAAGGTATACACATGTCATCCTGGATATAGCAAAATTCAATGCTATAATTATGGTATCTGTTTCCACACATGTCAAATACTTTTTATCAAATACATTTCAAATGCATCGTTATGGAAATTTTAATATTTCATCATGTCTCTGGAAATTTGTTAAAGTCTTAGTCAATTGTCTGCAAGACTAAATTAATGATAATATTTAAAATACAAAAGACATGAAGGGAAATAAGGAATATTTATACTATTAAGTAATAACATGTATTATAAAGCAATAATAAAACAATGCAGCACTGACACAGAAATTGACAGCTGAAATGATCTTACTGCTTTCAACAGTGTTTAGCAAATTTATTAATGTATTTTGCATTGCCCCAAAATAATTTTTGATAAATTTGTTTCTGGATACTTCATAAGCATTATTTCTATTGTAACTAAACCTATTTTTAGTGTATTTTCTAATTTCTTCTTGCTGTTATATGGGGAAGTTATTGACTTCTGTATATTTTATTTCTGCCTACACATCTAACTAAACTGTCTTACTAGTTCTCATAGTTCTTTGGTTTATTCTAGAATGATGATCATGTTATCTGTGTCAGGGATTCATTGCAACATTAAAACCAAGCTACAGGCTGAGTAAATGGCATATGTTGTTCATGCCCTCTCCTTCGTGACTGCCCCCTAAGCCTTTCTGACATGAGTTATTTACCCTTGTATTTACTATTGTGCCTCTGTAGGTGTGGTTAATATTTACAATCAGCTGACTTTCATGAAAGCAGTTTATGCTACATAATATGGGTGGGCCTCATCTAAGCAGTTGAAGGTCTTACAATGCTTGGATTTGAAGCTCATTCCCACTGTAGCCACTTTCTAGCTGTACGACCTTGGCAAATTACTTAACTCTCAGTGCCTCAGTTTGTTCATCTATGAAATGAGAATCATAGTAGCAATGAAGATGGAGTGAGTTAATAGACGTAGGCCATTTTGAACAGTACCTGCCACGTAGAAAGTACTAAACACATAATAATGATAACATTTTAGGGTGCAATATAATACTGATGATTTAATTTGTCTGGTATCCAGATTACACATATTATCACATGTTGGGGGTTAAGTGAATATATTCTAAACAGGATGCCAACATTTAACAATAATTGTTCTTTGCTAATGATATGACCTACTACAGACTTGTATTTGAATCCATGTTCATTAACAGTGAAATTATTTTTACATGTTTTTTTCAACTGAATCTCATGAGAAATATGTGAGTTTGATGTAATAATAGAGTTCTCATAAGGACTAAATGATATCATTCATATAAAAGTCTAATAACAGTTACCACAAATGGTTTTATTATCTCATTTTTATGGATGTAATCATTTGAAGCTTTAAAACCTTAGGTAGCTTCTTTCAGTTGGCATAACACTTGACTGCCCTACGTTCTTTTATGTTGTTAAATTACAAAAGTTGTTTTCCTTCTTAATTTTTGTTTATTCACAAATGCAATATTTGCACATTGTATCCAGTGGAATAAGGCAAATATACATAAAGAAGTTTCTAATTCTTCTCATTCTCCACTCTGTTTCCATCCCCCTGAGACGGGGGATGGAAACACCTTGGTGCATATCCTTGCACTAGTTTCTTTCCTTCTCCAGCTCAAACAAATAGATACACACCTATAAACACATATGCAAGTTTCTCATTACTATTGTGTGTTTTACAAATTTTTTATCCTAAGTATACTATTATGCAACTTTTTTTGTCTTGTAACAAAATATTTTAGGACATCCTTCTAAATTGGTGATTGTCAACTGGGAGAGATTCCCCCCACCCACAACATTTGGCAATATCTGGAGATATTTTTGGTTGCTGTAACTGGAGCAGGAGGTGAGGAGCTATCAGCATTTATTGGATAGAGGTCAGGGATGCTGTTGAACGTTCTATAATGCACAGGATAGCCATCCTCCCAGCCAACAAAGAATTATCCCATCCAAAATATTGATAGTGCCAAGGTTGAGAAACCCTGCTCTGGATAAATAGAGCTACAGCTATTTATAGACATAGTTATACAATATTCCATAATAATGGCAAGCCAGAATTTGCTCAATTCTACTAGTGATGAATTGAATTAATGGTTTCTGGTGTTTTCCGCCACAAATAATGTGGCAATACACACTCTTGTCCTTACATCTTCATATACTGATGCTTTTCTTTCCCTTGGATAGATTGCCCAAAGTAAGATTGCTGGGTCAATTTTTAAGGGTTTAATAGATATTTTTGTATAATTTTTCGATTTTTGGTAGTAATTTACACCACACCATTAATAAATAAGAATGCCTTATAAGAATGCCTTTTCTTCAGCATTCTTTCTAGGAACTAGATGTTACAAATCTTTTGTAATTTTAGCCAGTCGTATGAGAAATACTCCGGGCGTCATTGTTACTTTAATGTGCTTTTCACTAATTTAGTTACGTTTGAGCAGCTTTTCAAATATTTGGATATTTGAAATATTAAAATATCCGAATATTAAACTATTTGGATATTTCTTATTAATCCCTATTGCTATCTTTTGCAGATTTTTTTCTATAGTCCTTTTTCTTTTTTTTTTTTTCTTTTCTGGAGACAGTGTCTTGCTGCTGTCCAAGAAGGAGTGCAGTGGCGTGATCACAGTTCACTGAAGCCTTGAACTCTCGGCTCAAATGATCCTCCCACCTCAGCCTCCAATGTATGTAGGCCAACAGGTGTGAGCCACCACACCTGTCATTTTTGTGTTGTATTTGAAAGCAATTTGTACGTGTGTTTACAACATTTTGTCTGTCACAAGTGTTGCAAATATTTTTCTCATCTGTCATTTGACTTTTTCACTGGTTATATGTCTTTCCATTTAACATATTTTAATTTAAAAAAATATGTTCTTATAATTTTTAATTTATTACATCTTACATTCTTCCTTGCTTAGGAAATTATCCTCCATACTCGATTTATTAACTATATATATATAGAGAGAGTAAATTTTAGCTAATCTTTATTTATTTTTTACCCTTATATCCTAAATCCATCTGAAATTTATTTTTTATTTGATGGAAGATAATAAATGTCTAAATTAGTTTTCTACCTGATTAGAATTATTTCTGCACCATTAATTTATAAGTTAGTGTTTCCTCACTGAAGCAAAAATTGGTTCCTATTTTCTTGAGGCTTTTGTTTTAGATTTTCAATTCTGTTTTTATCATCTATTTTTTATTTCTATGTTAGTACTATAGTATTATTTTAAGTTTTTATATCTGGTTAGGCAAATCTCTCTTCACTATTCTTTTTCACAAAGGATTTAGCTATTCTTGCACAATTGTTCATTTCTATAAACATTAAAATCATTTTATCCGGTTCCAAACAGAAATCTGTATCTGTAAGGGTCCTGAGAGAAAACGAATGACACATTCCCCTAGATAATTAGGGAGCGTTTAATAAAGGAACGGTGTAGGTTATATAAGGGGTACTGAAAAGGGGTGGTGACGGACCTTCAAGCTAGCTACAGCAGGGAGCCATGGTAACCAGTGGATCTGAACGTTGAAGGGAAAGCAGAGGTTACTTGAGTCCTAAGAGAGGGTTACCAACAGGACTTGGAGTTTTCTGTAGAGGGCCACAGCCAGCCCTTGGCACTCAGCTGGGAGGAAGCCAGAGAAATGAACGCCCTAACCGCACTCCCTTCCTACTTCCAGAACTCCTGTGAATGCCTCCTTATTGACCAAACCCGACTGGGAAGCAGAGATAAAGAGAGGGCGTTTATGCAGTCCATATAGATCAGCTTCCTGGGGTGCAGAGCAGGATGGAGAAAGGAGGGGTGCATGTAGAGCAGGGGTCTTCAACCCCAGGTCATAGACCAGTACTGGTTTGTGGCCAGTAGCAACTGGGCCTCACAGCAGGAGATGGGCGGCCAAAAAAGTGAGCATGACCTCCTGAGCTCCGCCTCCTGTCAGATCAGTGGAGGCATTAGACTCTCATAAAAGCCAGAACCCTATTGCGAAAGGCACATGCGGAGGATCTACGTTTCACGCTCCTTAGGAGAATCTAACCAATGCCTGATGATCTGAGGTGGAACAATTTCATCCTAACACTATGCCCCCAATCCGTGGAAAAATTGTCTTCCACAAAACAGGTCCCTGGTGCCAAAATGACTGGGGACTGCTGATCTAGAGAATCAGATGGAACAGATCCAGCTCTTAACCCACTGGAGTTCTGAGACCGTATTTCATTTTTCTATGTATTCATTTAGTGAGAACTGAGCTTTTGTCAGTGTGAAGACTCTGAGGTGGGACTGGACTTAGCAAATTTGAAGAACAGAAAGAAAACTAGTGAACTGGAGCACAGGGGTGAAGCCAAGAGTGGGAGGGATGAGGTAGGCAGTGACAGGTCATGCACAGCTTCATCAATCATGGTTAGGAGCCTGGGATTTATTCCATGTACCCTGGTGTACCACTGGGGAACTTTCGCAGCACAGTGATTTGACCTCACCTACATTTTTGTTTAGGTTTGCTACTAAAATGTGCTATAGTATTTGAGCTAATGCATACTTTCTAACATATGTTTTCAAATCGCACCAACTTATACTCACTCTAAAGAATGTGTGATTCTGTCCATATCAGTGTATCCTTGATATTCTTCAGTGCTTTATTTGAAAATTGTTGCTGATTTATTGAAATAAGTAAATAAAGTGAAGTAAGTATAGTGTCTTAGTCTGTTTGTGCCACTAAAACAGAATACCTGAGACTGCATAATTGACGAAGGACAGAGTTTCTTTGCTTACAGTTCTGGAGACTGGTAAGTCTATGATAAAGGTGCTGGCAGGGCTGGTTGTCTGGTAACTGCTGCATTCTTCAGAGCGGTAGAATTCTATATCCTCACATAGTGGGAAAAGGGCACCTGGGTCCAACACTGCCTGAAGCCTCTTTTTATAAGGGCTTTAATCCCAGCGATAAGTACAAAGCCCTCATCGCCTAACCACCTCCTAAAATCTCCTCTTTCATACTATCACATTGGCAACACCTGAATTTTGGAGCAAACACATTCAAACAATAGCACAAAGGTATCTTTTTGTCTTGATTGCATGTCTTTAAGTAATGGTAATACTGCTGCATATTTATTTGTATTAGTCATATGAATTTAATTTGGAGGGATGAGTCTGTTCCTATCCTTTATTCGTATTTCCATTAGGATGTGTAGTGAATGCCATGGTATGCCATCAACACTCCCCTTTCAAGACCAAGGCACTTTTTCTCCCAACTGTCAAGAGTGTTGGTATCCAGTGATTGTTAGTTGAATCCCTGACAAAGATCGTATCTCCTTTTCCCCTTTCTCACCCCCACCTGTGACTAATGCCTCGTCAATGCGAGGGTAAAATCTTGGTTGATATGGTTTGGCAATTCAAATCTCATCTCAAATTGCAATTCCCACGTGTCTAGGAGGGACCAGGTGGGAGGTGATTGGATCGTACAGGCGATTTCCCCCATGCCGTTCTCGTAATAGTGAGTGAGTTCTCACGAGATCTGAAGGTTTTATAAGCGGCTCTTCCCACCCCACCCCACCCCACCCCCCCGCTTTGTTCTTCACGCTTCTCACTCCTGCTGCCCTGTGAAGTAGGTCCTTGCTTCCCCTTCGCCTTCTACTGTGATTGTAAGTTTCCTGAGGCCTCCCCAGCCATGTGGAACTGTGAGTCAATTAAACCTTTTTCCTTTATAAATTTCCCAGTCTCAGGTAGTATCTGTATAGCATTGTGAAAACAGACGAATACTTTGGACCTCTGCCTTAAAGAGCAGCCTCGCTAAAGAGTCATCCGGGCTCAAAAGCTCTGTGGGAGGGGAAGGAGGCAATAGAATTCCTCCCTCAGTCTCTTCCTGGCTTCCTCACACCCTGCATGCCTTGATCTTCAGAGCACTTTCCAAGAAACTTGGTTACTTAAAATTTTCCTACTCAGTCTGTTTCCTGGCAAACCCAATCTGAAACAAGATGTTAGTAATTTAGCATTTAATCAGTAATATGTTTTTCTGTTTACCCTTGTATCTAGCATGTTTAAAACCATTTTCCTGGTCTGTTATTGGTCATTTTTGTTAGTAGTGATTTTTTTTTTTTAAATTAGAGGAAACTTATATCTTAACTTCAGGGACGATTAATAATCTCTCCAATTTGTATATCCTTTCATATATCTAAGGCTTGTTCTGTTTAGCTCCCCAAATATTAGTTTCTCTGTACAATGTTACTTTATTTATGAAATAGTTACTTCTTATTTAGTCAAAAATAGTGTTTTTTTAATAATAGTAAGCTTCTATCATCAGATCTTTCAACAATCATTCTCTCCTAGTCTTTTTAATGGTCTTATGTTTTAAAATTTCACACTTTAACCCATGTGAAATATATTTGGGTGTGTGAGATGAAGCAAACGTGTAACTTTACACCCCTCCCCCAAATATATTCAACTTATCCAACAAGGTATCAGTCATCAGTCCTCCTCCATTGTTCTCTCTGTCTATCCTTAAGCCAATACTACAATATTTTAATTATTTCAACTTTACTACACCAATTTAATATCTGGTATGGTAAACATGCCCTCATTTCTCTTAATTTTTTTACTTTTCTCCTGAATACTTCACCTATTTATTCCTACAGATGGATTATAACATCAGTTTGTAAAAAAAACTCTATGTCACATTCGGATTTTAATGTAATTACCTTAATTATAAATTAATTACAGAAAAATTAGTAACTTTACAATACTGAATCATCCTATCCAGAAACAGAACAGATGGTAAAGTGTGTGTGTATATGTGTATGTGTGTGTGTATATATATATGTGTGTGTATGTGTATATATATGTATACATGTATTAATATATTCCTCAAGAAAGGTTTTTAGATTTATTTATACGAGCCTTGAACAGATGATATATTTTGGTGACATATTTTCTGTTTTATATTTTTTTCTCTGGTTTGTAAGTGGGGAGTCTTCTTACTTGGTTATGTGATTGTCGACAGTTAGTTAATCTTACTTGCCCCAGTTTCTGCATCTGTAAAAAGGGGAATAACAGTGACCCTTTTCTGATGAGTCTGTTGTGAGTGTTAAACAATACATGTAAGGCCCATAGCATATCCTCAACACATTTTAAGTGCATGATACAGGGATGCTACTATCTATAAAACACATATTCCCCAGAAATTTCATTTAGCTGTTCACTTCTGTTAATGTCCGTTAATATTAGCCATCAGTAATCATTCAAGAAGTATTTATTGACACCACTCTCCTAACTCCTGGAAACCTGCTTTGCATTTTGTGGCAGCCACTAGACCAGGTGCTGGGCAAAAAGTGGTGAATGAAACAGATACAGTCCCTGCCCTAATGGGCCTTCCAGTATGTGGAAACAGACAGAACGATCAATGGTACACAGTTAGATGTCTGATTGTAGACTGCTAAATGATTAGTAGGGGAAAAAGGCATATTATGACATAATACCTATGGGGACCCAATTCGGGCAGGTGGCAGGCCAGGCAGTAATAACGTTTTACCTAAGATTGGACATATAAATTGCTGTTCAAGGCAGAGTATTCAAGGCAGAGTAAATGGCATGTCTGAAACCTCTAAAGTAGGAAAAATATTCCTTTAATAGATATGTGCATCATGGAAAAGCAGTGTTATGTAACACAATGAACATAGGTTTTCGGATCACACAGGACTTGAATCCCAACTGCCTGCCACTTACTCTGGACCCCAGGCAAGTTGACTCCTGTGAGCCCGGGTTTTCCTTATTACAAAACGAGCTCAGTAACCGCCAATCTTACTGGCGGTAGTGAGGATTACATAAGATAATGCATACGATGCATTGGTATCACAAAACTTAGCACAGAGAACACACAAAATAAATGCTATCTTTTACTATTGATAAACATTATTCCACTCTCTAAGGATTGTATTTGGCTTCCATTTTGCTTTGATAGTTCCTCATGATATCTTTGGCTCCCTTAGTGAATGTTGTTCAAGGCAGAAAAAAATTATTTGTCTTTTTCTTAGTTAAGAAAAAAAAAAAAGCTTACTATAATCATAACAGTGGCTGTTGATTGCCTGCTGTGTGCCAAAACCCTAGTATTTATTTATTTATATATTTATTTTTGAGACAAGAGTTTCACTCTTGTTGCCCAGGCTGGAGTGCTGTGGTGCGATCTTGGCTCACTGCAACCTCTGCCTCCCGGGTTCAAGCGATTCTCCTGCCTCAGCCTCCTGAGTAACTGGCCTAGTAGTTATTTTTACACATTGACTCTTTACAACACATCCGTAAGGTAGCCATCAGTATCCATAGTTTAAAGATATGAAAGCCAATATTCAGAGCAGTTAGTAACATATACCCAAAACTACACCATTAGTAAATGACTGAGTCATGATTTTGAAAGGGGACGTGTGGCTTTCTTCATAAATTTGCATTTCATCTTAACTAGACTCAATACTCACATTTGATCTTGCATCTAACATTCCACTCCAGGTTACCTATGCTGCTCCTGTCTCTTGTTTTTTGTCTTCACTTCCCCTTTTGGAATTATGGCTCAGCACCATTGTATTATATTCTACCTTGGCTTCAAATGACAGTGATTCTGGTTCTCCATCTAAGCTATACAGTCTCAGTTTGACTTGGATAAACACCCCTTCAGCCTTGACTCAGTTTAAGAATCCTTCTACCTTAGGTCAAACCTTTGAGAATCTTCCCACAGGACTTGTCCAACCCAGTGGAAAGAAACCAATGTCTGCTTTAATTTGCTTTGACCGTTACATGAAAAAGAACACATTGGTCCAAAGATTAATGTACGTTACAGCTCCAAGTACTCTGTAAAGTGTTCATTTATGTAATCTATTTAAACTTCAAAGCAAGGACCTTGGTTTTTAGCAAACTAAAGTCATAGCAATTTAAATAGTTCATGTCAATTATCAATAAACCACAAACATGCTCAGACTTGCCAGCATTGAAATTAAATAGCTGATTATTCAAGACAAACATCTTTCTTCAGCTGTCTGGTGGCTTTATGGGTAGAGGAAACCCAGGTGACATTTTAAATCCAAAATTTCTTTTGAGGCATTCCAGTGATTTAGAAATGCCCTCCTAAAAATTAAAGAAGGAAGAAGAGGCTTTTCAGACAGATTAAGCAGAATGCCAAAAGTGAAATCTTCAGTCTAAATTCAAGTCTCATCTTTGCAAAAAGCAATAGCTTCTTTGTAGAGCAGGCATCCTAATTATGCCCACTAATTTCCCCACAGCCCGTAATGAGAACAAATGATTCACAGCTAGCAGAACTTTGAGTGAATTAAAATCATGGGTTCTAGCAAGGGAAGTTATTCGTAAAATTATTTTATTTCTTTTAGTAATAGAGTTCATTGAAATATTGTAGAAAAGATCACTATATAAAAAAAATACAGAAAGCAACTTTGGGGACTAAGGAAGACAGTGCCCCCACTTTCCAGGGCCCCTCTTCGATGAGGTGGCTGACGAGGGCTTCTACTGAGCACAATTTAGAAACGATTAACTTAAGTGAGTTCAAAATATATTTTCATAATTTAGAAAAAGAAAGTAAAATCTATCAACAAAGTCAACTTTTCCTGGAAATATGGGGCAACTTTCCACTTTATCTGAGATTCTTTTTCCGTTTTCACAGCTTGAAGCTCCTCTGCAGCCATTTATCTCCTTTAGACAAACTCCTATCGCCAGTGGCAATTAAGCTCACTGTAGTTCACAGTAACAGCCTAAGTTGAATTGGACAAATAAAACTAGCTCATGTCTTATTCATTCCCACATATTAACCTTAGAATTTTTAACTGGCATTCTTCATAGTGAAGCAGACAGTGGCTGACCTTGTGCAAAGATTCATGATTTCTTGTAGGAGAACGTTTGAAATGGGAAGCAACTCCACTAAGCAGCCAGTTCAGGATCCAGGGCAAAACTGCCATTTCACTCATTTGTCCACTGTATTTACAAACCTTTTATACAAAAGTCAATAGTGCTGATTTGAAAGTAATTCTGCAGCTGGATGCTTTTAATGGTTAGGAGGGCCATTTGACTGCTGCCCTAGACTTGGGAATAATTGAAGCTGGGTAATAGATGGTCACATTCTGTATGACAAACACCTTGGGCGGGGAGAACCTGGTGCAAACAGTGACAGAAATGCATTGCTAGTAGTTACTGTATTTTAGTAGATGGTTTAATTTACTTGAGTTCAGCTAAATTTACATCATCCGTATTCTTTATGCTTAGGCCATCTGAGTGAATTTCCTTAAACATCAATAAAACAAGGTCTATGCAGCTGAATTTTCTAGAGATATCAGTATTTACTAAGAAATCACTGCTTCTATTTGCCTGTGTCACAGGGAGCTCATTTAAAAACTGTGTTCTATTTGAAACATTCACTAGCTGCTTTTTCTAAGAAATGATAGTTTGGCAATAGACTAAGTAATTTTGTTAGAGACCTGAAAGAGTTCCTATGGCTTCTTAACCAACAGGAAATGACTTAGGCTGTGGGGAGACCCTGCTCAGAGAATTAGTTCTTTAAGAGGCATGTACATCTTACTTGACAAATCTTTTTATGGCTATATAAAAATGCACATTATCTGACATCAGTACAGCTGAAGAACTTTTTAACTGAAGGTAGTAAAAAGAACAGTTAATGGTCTGCTCTATAAATTTGTTTCAAGGAGAAAAGAAGTTATGATTTAAATAAGACTGTGAGTACACACACACACACACACACACACATATACACACACACAGAGTTTGTATTACCTACTGTCCATCAGGGGAAAAATACTTCAAAAAGATAAGCAATCTAGTCTTCTGATGACAACTGTTCTGGTGAACTACTAATGAAAAATAATAACTGAGGATTTCTTTGTACGAAATAACCATGTTTGTCAAGCTGGGCAATTTATCCTATTTTCCAAAACTACATACACATACAAACACACAAATATACATACACACAGTTATGTGTCAACTGATGGCAGGATACATTCTGAGAAATGTGTCTGTAGGTGATTTCATCCTTGTGCTAAGATTATAGAGCGTGCTTCCACAGACCCACGTGGTGTAGCCTACTACACACCGTGGCTGTATAGTATAGCCAATGCACCTAGGCTATAAACCTGTATAGCATGTTTGTGTATGGACTACCGTAGGCAACTGTAACTCAATGGTAAGTATTTTTGCTTGCAAACATATGTAAGCCTAGAAAAGGTACAGAAAAAATGTGTTAGAGAAGATAAAATATAGTACACCTGCAGAGGGCATCTGAATGGACCTTGCAAGACTGGAAGTTGCTCTGGGTGAGCCTGTGAGTGAGTGGCAAGTGACAGTGAAGGCCTAGTGTAGACTTTATAAACACTGTACACTTAACACTAAATTTAGATTTAAAAATTTCTTTCTTCATTAATAAATTAATCTTAGCATACTGTAACTATTTTACTTTATAAGCTTTTACATTATTTAAGTTCTTGACTGTTTTGTAATAACACTTAGCTTAAAACACAAACATATAGGAATGTACAAAAATGTTTTCCTTATATTTTTATTCTATAAGCATTTTCTATTTAAAATGCTTTTATATCTTACATTTTTGTATCAAAAACTAAGACACAAATACACCTATTAGCCTGAGCCTATATAGAGTCAGGATCATCAGCGTCACTGTCTTCCACCTCCACACGTTGTCTCACTGGAAGGTCTTTGGGGCCAATAACATGCATGGAGCTGTCCCCTCCTATGATAACAATGTCTTCTTCAGGAATAATTCCTGAAGGACTGGCCTGAGGCTGTTTTACAATTAACTTTCATTTTCATAAGTAGAAGTACATTCTAAAATGAGGATAAAAAATATAGTATAGTAAATATATAAACCAGTAATACAGCTATTCATTATCATTATCAAGTATTATGTACTCTACATAATTGAATGTGCTATGACATCATTAGATCACAGAAATTATTTTTTAGTGCTATTATAATGTTATAGAACCATCATCATATATGCAATCTGTCATTGACCAAAATATTGTTATTTCGGGCACATGACTGTATATAAAACTACACACACACACACACACACACACACATCCATCTATACCTATATACATATAACTGTAACTAGTTACATATATCATGTGTATTATATATATATAGTTATAATTATCCATGCTCTTTGTTCTAACAATTCACACTCACTAAGTTAATTCTATGAATTTCTGTCTCATCACTGTATTATTTATTTTACTGACCAGTGGTGGACACCATACATCTACCCGCGTGCGTGTGCATGCACATGTGTTTGTGTTTCTCTGAATAATGGTAAACAAATGCAGATAGCTGTAATCATTAGACACAGTGATATGGCTTGGCTGTGTCCCCACCCAAACCTCATCTTGAATTGCAGCTCTCCTGACCCCCATGTGTTGTGGGAGGGACCCAGTGGGAGGCAGTTGAATCATGGGAGGAGGTCTTTCCCGTGCTGTTCTCGTGACAGTGAGTAAGTCTCAGGAGACCTGATGGTTTTATAAACAGGAGCTTCCCTGCACACTTGCACACTCTCTCTCTTGCCTGCTACCATGTAAGACATCCCTGTGCTCTTCCTTCATCTTCTGCCATGGTTGTGAGGCCTCCCCAGTCATGTGGAACTGTGAGTTCATTAAACCTCTTTCCTTTATAAATTACCCAGTCTCGGGCATGTCTTTATCAGCAGCATGAGAACAGGCTAATGCACACAGTTTAGAGAAAAACAATTGCATTAACTCTTGGAAAGATTGTCACTAAGATGACATAAGTTGCTTTTCATAATGTGTGAAATTATTTAGATTTTACTGGACCCAGCCTAATTAAATCTTCTCCCTCTTGTGGTACTAGAAGCAGTGTCACTAGCATCTTCTACCTGGAGCTATAGAGCATTAAGCTAAGGGTAGAAGCCAAGTTGAGAGTGCAGAGGCCTGAATGAGATCTGACAAGTAAAGGAATTGCATGCTTTGAGTAGGCAAATTAAGAAAACCTTAAGATAGGCTTGGAGGAATGCAGTATAAAGCAAAGGGCTTCAAGTCCTGAGAGTATCAAGGGTAAAAATAAGTTGAAATGGATGAGGATGAAGGCATAACAATCTGGAAGAATATTGGTAATAAGATGCCTTTAACCTTGGATCAGTTTTCCTTTTCCTTCAGCAGGTGGAAGTGTGGGTAGGTTTCAACAGTGCTTTAATCGACCCTGACTGTATCTCCCACCTTTGATAATAGAAACTTGTCTGCATTGGGCTTCCTTGCTTTTATATTATAACCAAAGAATCTATGCAAAGATGCCCAACTATGGAAGAGACTCAGCATATTTAGCAATTACTGGGTATGAACTCCTAGGATTTATTTCTGAATAATCATATCAAGTGGTCCAAAAAAGAGCCCTTAAATGCTTTTTTGAAATTCCCAAAGTAGAAGGGGAAGATGGCTAACTAGACACAGTCAGGAGAAGCATCTGTCACTGAGGGACAGAGACATTGGGGAGACTGGTCCTCTCCTAGTGGATCTTCAGAAGGAAGGCAATGAGAGTGGACAGAGGGAGATAAATAAGCTGAGCTGAAGGGGGAGGAAGCTGCAAACCTTGCACAGGGCTGCTGTGTGCTAGGATTCCTTCCTGCCCCCAGATGACTCCTGGGGAAGGGGTGAGTTACACAGGAAAGGAGCAACCTGCTCTCAATACAGTCCTCTGTAATCCTGGCAGAAGGAGATCCCACAACCACCACAGACATTTGAGTAGGCAAGGAAAGCTGCTTAGAGAACAGATAGGGGCAGAACTCCAGCCGGCACGCAGCCCAGAGAGGTTAGTGCAGTAGTGTCTGTAATAGTGCATGGCCAGGGACACTGATCCCCCGAGGCTTGACTTGCTCTTATAGATTTCAGCCTTAAGGAACAGTCAGACCTGCATACTGCAGGGCAGTCTTGCCTATGAGATGGGGCCAGTCAGACCTGAGCACCCTTTGGTCTGCTTGCCACTCCAGGGGCCCCAGCCTGTTCACACAGGTTTGGATGCCAGGGAGACTGCATCATAGCTCCTGCACTGGTGAGCTGTGCCTGACTGGCAGAGAGCTCCAGCAGAGCAACCCCCACATACATGTACCAGCCTGCCCATGCCTTCCCTACTGAAGCCTCCCCTGTACCACTTTGCCTGCATGCACTCTCCCACAGCCACCTCCCACATCACTTTGCCAGTGCGTTTGCACACGGGCAGACCTTGACCCTCCTTCCCTGCCAGCACACATACTCATGTGCACCCTGATGTGCCACTGCTCCCAGCGTGAGTGCACCTCAACTTCCCTTTCCCCACCACACTGCTATTGCTGTTTGACTGTTGGAGGGAACAGAACCCACAGTTGCCCTGTTCCTGCACTGATACTGCCGTGGGTACAAAACTAGGCACAGGAAACAACAGACTTGCCTCCGGTCTGAGCAGCCATCACGACCCAGATGAACGTGCACAGAGGGTGCACACAGTCCTCTGCCCACCAGTGCACTGCCCCCATGCTAACACCACCACCAGCATGAACACATGCATAGTTGCCACCATGGCCTCCCTACCCCCCAGAGCCAGGCTCCCACTGCTACTACTGCAAATGCCCACATAGAGGCTGCCAGTCTGGCACCCACTGGCATCCTGCCACTGCTGACAAACGTGCACCCCACTGCACTGCTACTGCCACTGCTGCTGACATGTGCAAACAAGAATGTATCCTGCTGTCACTCCCCTACCAAGTGCTTTGGCTGGCACCACCTACTTGAAGTGTTGTGACCAGTGGTCCGAGAACACCTTGACCCCTCAAGCACAGTAGGTTCTTAACATCGAGGACCCAGAGAACAAAGACGGGGCCCAAAACAAGTCCCCCATAGATAGAGTATGCAGTCCAGGAGTCCTGAGCTGAGGCTTGCCCCTCTACAAACTTCCAGAAATGAAGCCAGTCAACTAAACCCACCTTATAACACACTCAAACTCCCAAAGTCATCAAATAGAATTAAAAAGAAAAACATCCAAATGAGAGCAACTTCAAAGATTGAAAGAACATCAGTCCGCAAAGATGAGAAAGAACCAGCGCAAGAATTCTGACACCTCAAAAAGCCAGAGTGCCTTCTTTCTTCCAAACAATGACACTAGCTCTCCAGCAAGAGTTCCTAACCAGGCTGAGATATCTGAACTGACAGAAACATCATTCAGAAAATAGATAAGAACAAAGATCATCAAGATTCGGGAGAAGGTTGAAACCCAATCTAAGGAAGATAAGAATCACAATAAAATGATACAATAACTGGCAAACAAAATAGCCCCTGTACAGAAAAGAATGTAACTGCCCTAATAGAAACACACTACAAGAATTGTAAAATGCGATCACAAGTATTAACAATAGAATAGACCAAACTGAGGAAAGAATCTCAGAACTTAGAGACTGGCTTTCTGAAATAAGACAGTCAGACAAGAATAAAAAATAGAGAATGAAAAGGAATGAACAAAATCTCTGAGAAATATGGGATTATGTAAAGAAGCAAACCTATGACTCATTGATGTCCCTGAAAGAGATGGGGAGAATGGAAGCAACTTGGAAAACATTTCAGAATATCATCTTTGACAACTTCCCCAACCTAGCAAGGGAGGCCAACATTCAAATTCAGGAAATGCAGAGAACCCTTGCAAGATACTTTACAAGAAGATGATCCCCAAGACACAGAATCGTCAGATTCTCCAAGGTAAAAAGGAAAGAAGAAAATGTTGAAGACATCTAGAGAGAAAGGAGAGGTCACCTAAAAAAGAAAACCCATTGGACTAACAGCAGACCTCTCAGCAGAAACCCTGCAAGCCAGAAGAGATTGGGGGCTTATGTCCAACATTCTTAAAGAAAAGGAATTCCAGCCAAGAATTTTATGTCTGGCCAAACTAAGCTTCAGAAGCAAAGAAGAAATAAGTGCCTTAACAGACAAGAAAATGCTAGGGGATTAATTACCACCAGACCTGCTTTACAGGAGCTCCTCAAAGAAGTGCTAAATATGGAAAGGAAGGACCATTACCAGCCACTACAAAAGCACACACAGAACAGTAACACTATAAAGCAACCACAAAAACAAGTCTGCATAGTAACTGTCAAGCCACATGATGACAGGATCAAATTCACACATATTAATATTAACTTTGAATGTAAATGAGCTAAATGCCCCCAATTAAAAAGCACAGAGTGACAATGTGGATAAAGAAGGAAGGCCCAGCATACCATTGGGTCTGGCTTCTTTATGCAGATTGTCACTCTGTGCCTTTTCTCGCCCATATCACATGCAATGACACTCATAGGCTCAAAATAAGGTGTGGAGAAAAATCTACCAAGAAAACGGAACACAAAAAAGCAGGGATTGCAATCTTGATTTCATATGAAAAAGACTTGAAACCAACAAAGATCAAAGAAGACAAATAATGGTATTACACAATGGTAAAGTTTCAATTTAACAAGAAGACATACATATCCCAAATAAATATGTATCTGGAGCACCCATATTGATAGAGCAAGTTCTTGTAGACCTTCAAAGGGACTTGGACTCCCACACAATAATAGTGGGCGTCTTCCACACATGACAGACAGTATCAGAGAGATCATCAAGGCAGAAAACAAAGATATTCACGACTGGAACTCAACACTGGATTAAATGGACCTGATAGACATCTACAGGTCTCTCCACTCCAAAACAACTGAAGACACATTCTTCTCATTGCCACATGGCAAATACTCTAAAATAGACTAAATAATCGGACATAAAACAATCCTCAGCAAATGAAAAAGAACCAAAATCATACCAACCACTCTCTGAGACCACAATGAAATAAAAATAAAAATCAAGATGAAGACAATAGCTCAAAATCATATTATTACATGGAAGTTAACATGCTCCTGAATGACTTTTGGGTAAATAATGAAATTAAGACAGAAATCAAGTTCTTTGAAAATAATGAGAGCAAAGATACAACATACCAGAATCTTTCATCCACAGCTAAGTCGGTGTTAAAAAGAAAATTTATACCACAAGACACCCACATGAAAATGTAAGAAAGATCTCAAATTAACAAGCTAACATTCCAACTAAAAACACTAGAAAAGCAAGAGCAAACCAACCTCAAAGCTAGCAAGAGAAACTGACCAAAATCAGAGCTGAACTGAGGGAGATTAAGACATGAAAAATCATTCAAAAGGTCAGCAAATCAGGAGTTTGTGTTTTGAATAAATTAATAAGATAGATAGACAGCTAGCTAGACTAATAAAAAAAGTGAAAAAATCCAAATAAACACAATCAGAAGCAACAAAGAGGATATTACCACTGACCCCACCAAAATCCAAATAACCATCAGAGACTACTATGAACGCTGCTATACACAAAAACTAGAAAATCTAGAATAAATAGATAAATTCCTGAACAGTACACACACCCTCCCAAGAATGAACCAAGGTGAATTTGAATCCCTGAACACACCAATAACAAACTTCAAAATAGAATCTGTAATAAATAGCCTATCAACCAAAAACGTCCAAATTCTACCAGATGTACAAAGAAGAGTTAGAACTGTTCCTATGAAACATTCCAAATAATTGAGGCAGAGGGACTCCTCCCCATCTCATTTTATGAGGCTCACATTATCCTGACACCAAAACCTAACAGAGACACAACAACAAAAAAAGAAAATTTCAGGTCAATATCTTTGACGAAAATTGATGCAAAAATCCTCACCAAAATGCTAGCAAACTGAATCCAGCAGCACATTAAAAAGCTAATCCACCACAATCAAGTAGGCGTTATCCCTGGGATCCAAGGTTGATTCAACATATGCAAACCAATAAATGTGATTCATCACATAAGCAGAACTAAAGACAAAAACTGCATGATTATCTCAATAGATTCACAAAAGGTTTTTTATAAAATTCAACATTCCTTCATGTTAAAAACTCTCAATAAACTAGGTATTGAAGAAATATATCTCAATATAATAAGAACCATAGATGACAAACCCACAGCCGGCTTCTTACTGAATGTGGAAAAGTTGGAAGCATTACTTGTGATAACCAGCACAAGACAAAGATGCCCTCACTCACCACACCTATTCAAGATAATATTGAAAGTCCTTTCCAGAGTATTCAGATAAGAGAAGGAAAGAAAGGACATCCAAATAGGAAGAGAAGAAGTCAAATTTTCCCTGTTTGCAGATGACATGATTTGATATCTAGAAATATCCAAAGTCTCAGAACAAAAGCTTCGTAAGCTGATAAACAACTTCAGTAGTTTCAGGATACAAAATCAATGTAGAAAAATCTCTAGCATTCCCATATACCAACAACAGCCAAGCCAAGAACAAAATGAGGAATGCAATCACATTCACAATTGCCACAAAAAGAATAAAATACCTAGGAATACAGCTAACCAGGGAGGTAAATGATCTCTACAATAACAATTACAAAATACTGCTCAAGGAAATCAGAGATGACACAAACAAATGGAAAAACATTTCATGCTCATGGATAGCAAGAATCAATACAGTTAAAATGGCCATACTTCCCAAAACAATTTATAGATTCAATGCTATTCCTATTAAATTACCAATGACATTCTTCACAGAACTAGAAAAAAACCATTTTAAAATTCATATGGAATGTAAAATGATCCCAAATAGCTAAGGCAATCCTAAGCAAAAAGAACAAAGCTGGAGGCATCACATTACCCAACTTTAAATTATAATACAGGGCTACAGTAACCAAAACAGCATGGTACAGGTACAAAAACAGACACATAGACCAATGGACTAGAAGAGAGAGCCCAGAAGTAAGGCCATACACCTACAACCATCTGATCTTTGACAAAGCTGACAAAAACAAGCAATTGGGATAAGACCACCTATTCAATAAATAATGCTGGAATAACCAGCTAGCTATATGCAGAAGATTGAACCTGGACCCCTTCCTTACAACACAGACAAAAATAAACTCAAGATGAATTAAGGACTTAAATGTAAAACCCAAAACTAAAAAACCTAGGCAATACCGTTCTGGACATAGGAACTGACAAAGATTTCATGACAAAGACAGCAAAAGAAATTGCAACAAAAGCAAAAATTGACAAGTGGGATCTAATTAAACTGAAGAGCTTCTGCACAGCAAAAGAAACTATCAACAGAGTAAACAGAAAACCTACAGAATAGGAGAATTGTTTTTCAAACTATTCATCTGATGAAAGTCGAATATGCAGCATTATAAGATACTTAAACAGATACGCCAAAAAAAAAAAAAACCATTAAAAAGTGGGCAAAGGACATGAACACTTTTCAAAAGAAGACATGTGTGGCCAAGAAGCATATGAAAAAAGCTCAGTATCACTCATTGTTAGAGAAATGCAAATCAAAACCACACTGAGACATCATCTCACATTAGTAAGAATGGCTATGATTAAAAAGTTAAAAAATAACAGATGCTGGTGATATTGCAGAAAAAAAGAACACTTATACACTGTTTCTGGCAGTGTAAATTGGTTCAACCATTGTGGAAAGTAGTGTGATGATTCCTCAAACAGCTAAAAACCAAATTGCCATTTGACCCAGCAATTCCATTACTGGGTATATACCCAAAGGAAATAAATCATTCTACCATAAAGACACATGCATGTGTATATTCATTGCAGCACTATTCACAATAACAAACACATGGAATCAACCTAAATACCCATCAATGACAGATTAGACAAAACATGGTACATATATATCATGGAATATTATGCAAGCATATAAAAGAACAAGATTATGTCTTTTGTGGGAACATGAATGGAGCTGGAGGCTATCATCCTAAGCAAACTAACGCAGAAACAGAATACCAAACACTGCATGTTCTCACTTATAAATGGGAGCTAAATGATGAGAACACATGGACACATAGAGAGGAAGGAACAAGGCACACTGGGGCCTATCGGAGAGTGGAGAGTAGGAAGAGGGAGAGGATCAGGAAAAAAAAATCTTTTGAGTACTAGGGTCAATACCTGGGTGACGAAATAATCTGTACAATAAATCCCCATGACTCAAGTTTACCTATATAACAAACCTTTACATGTACCGCTGAACCTAAAATAAAAGTTTTGTTAAATAAGAAAATCAAAGTCTCATAATATTGAAATTATCTCTACATCTCTACTCTGCTATTTTAGAAACAACATATACCAAGTATTAAAGCTTTACAACATACCTCCCAAATTAATTTTCAAGGTCCCAGGGACAGAAGAGTGTGTTCAGAACTAAGGTCCAGAAATTACTAATTTTTTTGATAAATAACTGACTTAACTGGCCATGCAATCAAACATTTTGTCTTGAGAAATTAAGCATATTTCAGAAAATGCTTTCATACAATCTTAAATATGTTTTCGTAAGGACAGTTTATGATGTTCTCCCCTAAGGATGCATTCCTCAGAACATATCTCCATCGTTAACTAACACATGACTATACGTGTGTGTGATGTATACACCACACACACACACACACACACACACACACACACACAGAGAGAGAGATCCTCCACGTGCATGTGAGAGAGATTGGTACGTTCAAAAAATTTTAGAAGTGATTAAACGTAACCATTTGAGGAAAAGTAGCAAGTCTAAAATTAAATTATCTTTGGAAACTCCTTAAGTTGCTTTCAAAACTACAGTTCAGAACGTCTTTCAGTAATTCCAGCAGAGCTAGTTTTTCCTTCAGTGTTGACGTGGATTGTTTCTTCATTTGGTCATCAGATAAATTAGTTGGCTTGTCTTTAGGGGCTATATTAGTAGTCAGGGTTCTCCAGATAAACAAAACTAATAGGATGGTGAGAGAGAGAAAGAGAGAGAGACAGAGAGATTGTGATTCATTGTAATGAATTGGCTTATGCAATTAAAGAGACTGACAAGTCCCAAGAGCTGCGATCAGCAATCTGGGGGCCCATGAAAACCAATGACGTAGATTCAGTTGGAGTCTAATGGCCTGAGAAACAGGAAAGTCGGTGGATGGTTAAGTTCCAGTCTGAATGCCAGCAAGCTCGAGATCCAGAAAAAGCTAATAATGTTTTAGATTAAGTTTGGAGGCATGACACAAAGATGTCCCAGCTCAAGGCAGGAGACACTCAAGGAAGAGTTGGCCTTTTATTTTATTCAGGCCTTTAACTGATTGCAGGAGGACCACCCACATTAGGAAGGGCCATCAACCTAGCCATTCAAATGTTAATCTCATCCAAAAATCCCTAACAGGCACACCCAAAATAATGTTGGACCAAATACCCAGGCACCCAATGGCCCAGTGAAGTTAACACATAAAATTAAGTATTGCAGGGGCGATGTTGAGTAAAAATGAGGAATCTTTTAAACTCTTGAATCACACTCTGCCCAGAGAGATACTCATGTTTCAAAAGTCACAGCACTAAGATTCTGAAAATATTCAACTCAGGTGCACCATCAACTGAGTTCATTCTGGGGACATAGGCTTGCAAAGTTTACTTACGAAGTAAAATGTTATGAAGATTTACCTTCATCATTTTAATTATTCTTGTTTTCTTCTGTTCACTCTTTCATTCCCTCTCCCTCTCCTCCTCCCCCGTCACCCACCATCCCTCCCTCTTTCTCTCTTCCCAGCCCACATGTTTACAATTTAAGTTAAATGCACATATGGTACAGCCTTGCTATGTATGCTTCTCCCATTTCTTGCTATTGCAACAGGATGTTGAATGACTCTTTTGTGTACGGCTCTAGAACTTTTGTTTTGGTTAATGGTTAATGCTACCAATCTGAGGACATTGGGTAATCAATAACTCCACCTTCTAAAGAGTATTTGCTAGACACATTCCCATAAGGCTTACCAAAGTGTGACTAATAGGTCTTGCAAGCCTGCTTATTGCTACCAGCCTGTAGAGAGAGAAGACTAGAAATTTCTGAATTCATTAAACTAGGTGCATTCATTTAAGTCAGGGAGAATTCATAGCAGGAAGAGGTAGGCCCTGTTGGTGCAGGGGTATGGTTTTACACTTTCCCTTCCTTGGTCCTCAGCCCAGGAAAAGGGCTCTAAGACAAACACTTAGAACAGTTGGGGCTGTCTGCAACTGGGGAGGCTTATACATGATTCCCTGGCTGGATGTTTGCTAAACTCCAAAAAAAGCACCACCCCTTGCCCCCACGTTGATACCAGAGTGGAACATAATAGAATAATTCTCGGGAAACTTGATACGTGTCTTTAAAAATGTGAACATAGGCACTTGTGTTTGCTTCTCACCTGAACGTTGTTTGGCACTGCTTATAGTGGCAGGATGAAAAGAGAGTGTCAGTGGGGCAGCCTTCACTTTTCCTACTTGGCATTTCAAGAATTTGGAGTATTCTTCCCAAACTAGCAGATGCCATAGAAGGGAGTCGGGCTTGAGCCATCTTGTTTCTTAAGACAGTCTTCTACGGAAACAGGACTTGGGATATAGTGTCATGGGGAAGAACTGAGCGGGTTCACAAACTTTTTGCCAGAGTATACTTTGCTCACATTTTAAGGGACCATGTAGTACTGAAGACCACAGTCAGTTTTCTCAACAGTCTATAAATGTTTACAAAAAGGAACTAGCATTTGGATCACTTGCCACACAAGGAATTTGCAGCTAAATAGTCATTCCTCCTCCTCTCAACCACCTCTCTCAACCTGATCCTGGGGAAAACTGGAAATAACAAATGAAAAGCAATTAACTCAGGCTACTTCTCCATCTCAAATTCAGATGCCTAAGCCACAGGTCAGGGCTGAATTTGGAGAGGGGGATGAGTGCAGGAAATACAAGTTTTGTATTGGAAGTGAGATTGAAGTTTTGATTTGGACTGGGCCGGACATTCAAATCCCTGAAAACGTGTCATGAGGCTTTTATAGGTGTTACTATGTGGGAAAAAACAATTCTATGGATGCTATGCTTTCAGTGGTAGGGCAGGGAGCCCCATAAGAGCAGGGTAGAGAATAGTGCTGGGAGAAGAATGAAGTCATTTCCTATTTGTGCCTTACCAATTTCAGTCCACTCAATAAACTGGTATCAGTTTTGGAGTAAGGTCTGAAGTATATCAGGGCATGGGAGAGGTTTGTGAGATAATCTGACTATAGTCTGCCACTCTGATTTATTGGGGGAACATTATTCAGATTCAGAGTCCATTGCAGCCAGTCTGGAGAGTAGGTTTCAACATTTAGATGCACTTTTGGGGAAATTATTTTCCAACCTCTTTGAAAAACCATTATCCAAAGTTGAGATTATTTTTGGGGAATATTATTGGATTACAGTCTTTGAAAAATGGCTATGACACATGGTCTGAGATTTGCTGTGAGTTGATGGAATGCCTGTGAGGTCCCACCCTTGAGATCATTCATGCCATCCAAGCAAACTGCCCTTCAGAGTCTAAAGCAGAATTCTTTAGTGCCCTTGGAGGCTTTCAGATGAGGAAGGAGAGATCTGGAGGACATAGGGCTGGTTGATGGGCCACAGTACAGAGCTGGGTCCAGTCTCCAGAAAAAGCAGCCGAGATCGGGCTCTGCTTGCTTTTAGGTCCTCAGCAGGTGTGGATTATTATGATAAAGCTCCAAATGTAATGAGAAAGCTGAATTATTTATCCAGAAATGAAGTGGAAGTGAAACCAAGTGGATTCTCCAAGCAAGGGTGTGAAGGCAATGCTTTGGTTTAATATTGATGCATGTTAAACAAGACACAGCCATGACTGCCAGATTAGGGCAACTAGGACAGCAAGACTGGGGAATATGGAGCTCCTAGGGAAGTACCAGAAATGGTCAAGATTGACTCAGGTGTAATCCCAGTTGCACCTGCAGATATCAGCTGATGAGGGCTTGAGAGAGATGGAACTGAATAGCCATGGGGTTTCTGTCTGAGTGCATTATCCACCACTCTCACTCTCTCATCTTCTTACTCCCTCTTTCACAGACAAGGGAAAGTGGCCTAAGATGATCTGAAAGTTCTTAAGGAGAACCTGGACCTGGAAAGTCTAGTCCCTTTTCCTGCGTTTCTCTAGGAAGAAAGATGCTGCAGTAGGCTTAATGTGAGTGGGTGTTTTTTTCTCTTTTTGAGGGAAGAGGCTAAATTGTCTATGTGAGTTGCCATTGTGTGTTAACAGGGACAGTGTCCTTAAGAGATTGAGGCAGTCCATCAACTGGTCAAATACAGCAGGGGTTGGGAACCCTTGATCACCATGAGATTTTGTGGCACTCCCACTATTCCCCATCCAAACCCATAACCTTGAAAATCATAAAATTGGGGTGAACATTTTGGACTTTGGCATGATGTGGAATGGCATCTCAAGCCAATCTTATCCAGCTCTTCATGTGAAAGAAAACCTTAGTTCGTATGTGAGGTGTATATAATATTATTATTTGCAAAATCATTGTTTCAAATAGAATACTTAAAAATGCTTTTTCATCATTTTCATATGGGGAGGATTGAGAGTAACTATTTCCATCTCTTTCACAGGAATGAGAACTAATGTGGTACCCTTGTGTTAATTACAGTAAAATGATCTGATTTCATGCTGGTGCTGGATGACACTTTTCACTTGCCTGAGATCATCCTGTCATTGATTTCCATCTGAAAAAAGAAGAATATGAAGCACATAACTCATATACATGTTTGGCACACTGTAGTATATGGTTAATATGTATTGAATTTAATTCAGCTGGAATCTAGACATTATTACATGACCAATAGTATATAATCCATAGAGGCATGTGACATAAATTAAGCGTTTATATGTGGGAATGTGGTTATATGTGTGATATTATATGTGTGATATATTGCTTGTGTTTATCACACATATAATCAATATAGATAGATATAGATATAGTGAGAAATTATGTGACATCTGTTGTCAGTGTTTTTGGTTTGGTTTGTCCAAGAAGGCATTTGTGGGACTATTTATTTCTTAGGAGGGGCCTAAAATTCAAATAGTCTGCCTGAAGGTGACCGGTGATCTTTAGAGACATTTACCTTTGGCAGGAAACCAGCAAGCTTCCATTCAGACATTCATACTTCTTTCAGATCTTTCTTTATCTTTCTTCTTACACGTCATCCAAGGAATCACTATGATTGTCCTTCCAAGTGCCAGCTGATATTTTCAGCTTCCTGTCTCTTTGCCCAAGGGAAAAAATGCTGATTTCCTCTTTGCTATTTGGCAAATGTCAAAAGAAAAAGACTGGCTACGCTATGTATTCCTTTCAGCAGCATGAATGGACATCCTGTATTTTTTTCTCCAAAGAAGATTTAACTAGCTAAAACTTAATTAGCCTAAACTCAAAGAGTTTTTCCTATTATTTCTCTATTGCTTCTCCTTCATTTGTTCCTTTCTGTTTCAAGAATTCCAATCCTATGTACTTAAGAATTTCATGGCCTTTACATCTTTGCATATTGGTTTCTATCTCTTAACCCTTTTCTCTGGGTTTCAGGAGAAATGTTTAAATTATTCTATTTTACAGATTTAATTTTCTGCAATAATCTTTCTACTGTTCATTGCCTTGATGGTATTTTTTTTTCATTCTGTAATTGCATATTTTATGTAAAAGCAATCTTGCATGATTTCTCGTTGCTTTGTTTTAATCTATAAAATGTTCTCTTAAAACTCTTGGAGAATACAAATTATAATTTTTCTAATGTTTCCTTCAGTTCCATAGATTAAGTCTATTTCAGTGGTAGAAATCTACCCTTATTCCTTGAACTAGTCTTTTTCTTCGGGACTACTGAATCTTTTCATATGTCTGGTGAATTGTTCTGTGTTCACATCCTAACCATGCAGTTGCTACTAAGTTCTAGTTAGTACACATAATTTATTTTTGAAAAGAAAAGTGAAGTTTGACATTTTTAAAGTTTTGTTTTGCTAGATTGATGATCAAGTTAGTTGTAAATAAACATGGAGGGGATTCCTGCAGGCAGTGCTGCGTGCAGCAGTTTCTCTCCACGTTTGTGGTGGTAGCATAAAGTTACCTTGAAGGCTGACCTCTTCGAAAATTGTCATTGCTGCCCATTATGACCTGTTACAGCACTGGCCTCCCTCTTTTTAGCACATCACCCCTGCTAGGGTTATTATGTAGGCGAGTGAATACTCCAGTTGTCACTTAGTGGTCTGGTGCTGGAGTAGTTCTCAGATCATTGTATTGTCCCCTTCCCCACTGACTCACAGGTCCAGGGTCTTACTTACATTCACTTCCACAGGGGTCATGGGAATTTGAAGAGGGTCTGCTCAGGGAACCCCTCTATTTACCTCTCATCTGGGATTTTCATTCATATGTGGAAGAACAACAGAATAATATAGCCCTAGACCTTCTCCTATCCATACCACACCTTTCAGAATGTTCTGATTCTTGCCTATTGATGGGATCCTTCTGTTTTCCAGTAATAGTTTAAATTGTTATTTTTATATTTATGTGATTATTTTAATTAACGGGAGTGTTCAATGCAGCATTGCTCTTTTATAGTGAGCAGTCGAAAACTAGCACAAAGTTAAATAATTTGTATCCACTAAATACGAGACCATTCAAATTAATGTAAATCCACACTTGTTTCTAAGTGAAAAAAAAAAAGTTACAACATTTATTGGATAGCATGATGACCATTTTATAAAATTAAATTACATGTAAGCAGAGAAAGAAAGATCTTGCTGTCAGTTGACGTCATTCTAGCATTTAGGATTTGAAATAAAAATGTATTGATCTGCCATCCCAAGTCCTGTGGGAAGTCTAGTATTTCCCCAATATTTTTGTGAATTCCTGACAATGTATATTCTCATGATCACTTCTGATTCAAAATCTATGCTTCTTTTAAACTCTTGTGCTTCTCTTCCTCTTCCTGAAACTTGGTCACTATTCCTTTATTTCATTTTCCCAAACCATTTCTTTATTCATTCAACAAATATTGAATGAATTTTAAAAATTACTTTATTAGTGGTTGGGTCTTTACGTTCGTTCTAAGGCAGTTGATTGTTGTTAAGGAGGAGTTTCCCAAGCTCATGGAGATTACATTTTCAACCAAGGCATTTGTAGGTCTGTTGCTGATGACTTGAGTGAATTCAGGGGCAGCTATTTAACGTCCTTGTTCTTGAAATTCCTCTGCCTATTCTTTCACAAAGAATTCCTTACAGTCCCCTTCCCTTGAAGGTGCCATCTTCCTACCAGCCTGCTCAACTTTCAATTTCTTCACTTTATCTCTCAATGAATCCCTGTCCTTTATTTATTTGTTCCCCCAGAATAGTTTAGTTTATTTCATTTCCTTCCTCTAATCACATGCATAGAACCTCATTATTCTCATCCTCAAGTACTTATTAAGGCATTTACCTAATCAGATACAGTCCCTTTCCTAAAAAGAACTGTCTCTAGCATTAGCTGTTAAAGTAATTACCTTTACAACCTCACTGCATGTTTTTGTACGTCTAGAGAAATATATAAATTGTGACATCAAAACAGATATCATCTCAGGGCTCTGGAATTAGGGGTGATTTTATTCCTTCATTATTCATAATGTGAATTTTCTATTTTCCAATATAAATTTATATTACAAAAAATCTTTAAAAGCAAACAAGAAACCTTACTAAAACCCTCAATCTCTTCAGCTTATGTAATAAAACATAGATATAATTGATCTAACTTATTCCAGGTTCTCAAACTTTTCTGACAAGCATCTTATTCGTAAATCAAATAAGTTTCCTGAAAAGGGGACTGTAGTATATATTTTAAAACTAATTTCAACAACGTAATTTAAAATAAGCACACAATTTGGGTATATACATATTACTAGCCAAAGAAAGGGTAGACTAAAACATGAAAGTGTTTTAATTTGGGGAGATAAATAGGGATTTACTTTAAATCTTTCTCTATGGTTTAAACTTTTATCATCAGATTTATGTATTACTTTTATTTTAAAAGTTGACAAGATAGAGGGCAGAGAAATGGGGGTTGAAAAGATGGAAATAAAACTTGAAAAGAAATGCATATGCCAAATATAAAGCTTCTCTAGAGCCTTTCCATTTATTTTCTGTTAGAAAACATCCTTCATAGGTGATTTTGAGGAAAATCCTGGTTGACTGTGTTACAGAGCAGTGCCTTACCCGACCTTGATTAATCACAGTACAGTAAAAAATAGAGTCTGCTACTGAGAAACAGGACTAGCTGGCTTTCCTAAGCTGACTAAGAATCCCTAAGCCTAGCTGGGAAGGTGACCACATCTACCTTTAAACACGGGGCTTGCAACTTAGCTCACACCCAACCAATCAGGTAGTAAAGAGAGCTCACTAAAATGCTAACTAAGCAAAATTAGGAGGTAAAGAAATAGCCAATCATCTATTGCCTGAGAGCACAACGGGAGGGACAATGATCGGGATATAAACCCAGGTATTCCAGCCAGCAATGGCTACCCTTTTTGGGTCCCCTCCCTTTGTATGAGAGCTCTGTCTTCACTCTATTTCACTCTACTAAATCTTGCAACTGCACATTCTTCTGGTCCGTGTTTGTTATGGCTGGAGCTGAGCTGTCGCTCCTGTCCACCACTGCTGTTTCCCACTGTTACAGACCCGCTGCTGACTTCCATCCCTCTGGATCTGGCAGGGTGTCCACTGTGCTCCTGATCCAGTGAGGCATCCATTGCTGCTCCCCATGGGGCTAAAATTGCCATTGTTCCTACATGGCTAAGTGCCCGGGTTCGTCCTAATCAAGCTGAACACGAGTCACTGGGTTCCACGGTTCTCTTCCGTGCCCCATGGCTTCTAATAGAGCTATAACACTCACTGCATGGCCCAAGATTCCATTCCTTGGAATCCGTGAGGCCAAGAACCCCAGGTCAGAGAACACAAGGCTTGCCACCATCTTGGGAGCGGCCCGTCACCATCTTGGGAGCTCTGGGAGCAAGGACCCCCCAATAACACTACTAAGTGGTTACATGACCTTAAGCAAGTCATTTCATCTAATGTATATTTTGCGATTTGCAAAATGAGGGATTTGGACTATGTTGTGAATTATAATTATTCCACAGTCTAACATTTCTGTGACTCCATTTTTTTTTTTTTTTTGGAGATGGAGTCTAGCTCTGTCGCCCAGGCTGGAGTGCAGTGGCGCTATCTCGGCTCACTGCAAGCTCCGCCTCCCGGGTTTACGCCATTCTCCTGCCTCAGCCTCCAGAGTAGCTGGGACTACAGGCGCCCGCCATCTCGCCCGGCTAGTTTTTTTTTGTATTTTTTAGTAGAGACGGGGTTTCACCGTGTAGCTCAGGATGGTCTCGATCTCCTGACCTCGTGATCCACCCGTCTCAGCCTCCCAAAGTTCTGGGATTACAGGCTTGAGCCACCGCGCCCGGCTGACTCCATTTAAAATTAATTAAAACATCTAGAATAAAAGATGAAGAAGGATAAGTGTCAGTGGATAAAGACGCAAATATCTGGTTCTGTAAGTAGAAAATAAGGACCCATTCCACTGAGAAAAAATTGTTAAGGGCCTATACCTGCTTTGACAACCTTGTAACATACAGAGCGCAGAGGTGACACTATCTTAATTCTTCCTTGTCGAGCATTTTCTAGATAGATTGTGATTTTTTTTTCCTATGGCAAAAAGTGATCTCATTTTATAGAATATGTAACTAAGCTATTTGGTTTCCAACCAGCTGTGCCGAGTGCATCTACTCTGTAGAGAGAAGGATGCTGGAACCTAGATGTATAAAGCTCTCAGTTCTGGGCTAATCCCTGGTGATGACTGACCCAAAGGTGCCTCAAGGAAATGTCAGGCACTTTGCAAAGTCACATTTCATCCTTCAGATCAATTTGAAAAATACTACATTGCTTTAATTCTTGAAACAATGTCCCTAGCAAGATGAAAGAGTGCTGCTTCTCTAAGTGCATGGATTTGGCAATAAAATATCTGGCCCTTCTTGTACCCAAATTAAAACTAACGTTTTTATAGTCCTATCACTGTTACGAACATAACGCAAGACAACTAGCTCTGCTTCAGTACAAGGATACGGAACTCTAATCTGTAATATAAATAAGGCTTTAGGAATCTGGTTTCAATAACATTCTATTCTTCTTATTGAAAATTACAGAGTACCCCCAAAACAGTGGAGGCGACAGTTTTATAAAAATGAGTACCTACCATTCTGGCCAACTGAATTCAAAAGGTTTCCCCCTGTCCAAGAAAGAGGAGCAAACTCTTAAGAGAAAGGATTATAGTATTTATTGGGTCCAGGTTTGTTACTGTCATTTCACTCTTAGTTCCTTAAGCCAGGTTCCCCCTATTGCTTCTTCCATATGACACTCATTGTGAGTTCTTCAGGCCATTTAAAAATGTCTACTAAATTTATTTTTCCAAGTATGCTCGAAGGATCTAAATCCTAATGCCCTCATTCTGTCATATTTGTTTAAATGTATATTGGTATGTAGGATTATTTTATTATTAAAAAAAGATATCACCCTTTTTGCTCTGTCTAATCTAAACAATCTTTAACTGTGTCAAGCAAGGAATTAATTAGTTTTGTATTTCTCATGTTAATTTATCTGACTTTCCCAGTTAATTCCAATGGAGGTTTGTTTTATTAGCCTAATAACACTTTTTTTCCTTCAATGCTACTAAGATTTTTCATTAAAAATTTAAGGATTTCATATGGGGCTGAATAAATAGAAAATAATTGAATGACAAGGCTGATATATGGGCCTCTCCAGGTACCCAGCTGTTGTAACCCCATCAAGTCTGTAAGGAGTACTGGCTCTGTCCTGCATGTGCCATGGCAGCTTGGCAATGGACAGATCTGGTATCAAGACAGTCATCTCTGCATGAGCACAGAAGGGTAGGAGGAGAATGCAGGCAAATGGATTATTTCTTTAAAGACAAAATTTCAAGGGACTGACCTACCACATCAGGGACAATGACTAATGTGTTCTACAGAGAGAAACAAAGCAGAGGAACAACTATTCCCAAAGGTTAGATGCCATCCATTGAACTCCATTAAGCAATCAAATACCAGATGACTCAGAGTCACACTGTTTCTTATGTTGGGAAAACTTCCACTCCACCCACCTCATCCATTAATGCCTCAGCCCCTCAGCAAGGAAGGTCTCTAACCTGAGAGGATATGTAATTACAAAGAGAATGCTAATTGAGAGAGGGCTAACTTGAGGAGGGCTCTAATAGCCTCAATTTTAGTTATTATTTTTCAGGGAAGAAAACATTAGGCAAGGAGAGCTCTGGAAGTAGCAGCCAGGGGAACACTTGTGACTGAGGAGTTTAAGGGATGTTCTTTAAGATCCACAACATCTTAAAGGGACTGCAAATGACTAAAGGAAACAGATGTGATGGCACAAGTCCTGGAGGTGCTACAGTGGCCCATTACTTTTTGTCTTTTTTTTTTTTTCTTTTTAAAAATTGTGGTAAAATAAACTAACACAAAATTTACCATCTTAACCATTTTTAAGTGAATAGTGACGTTAAGTACATTCATAGTGCCAAGATCCATCCACAGAACTCTTTTCATCTTCCCAAACTGAATCTCTGTACTCATTAAACACTAACTTCCCCATCCCTCTCCCCCCAGCCCCTGGCACTCACCATTCTCCTTTCTCTCACTATGAATTTGATGACTCCAGGAACCTCAAATAAGTAGAATCATACAGTATTTGTGTCTTCGTTACTGGCTTCTTTCACTTAGCATGATGTCCTGAAGGTTCATCCATGTTGTAGCATGTAGCATGTGCCATAACTTCCTTTTTTTTGAGACAGAGTCTCTTGTCCTTGTCACCCAGGCTGGAGTGCAATGGCATGATCTGAGCTCACTGCAACCTCTGCCTCCTGGGTTCAAGCCATTCTCCTGCCTCAGCCTCCTGGGTAGCTGGGATTACAGGTGCGTGCCACCATGCCCGGCTAATTTTTTGTATTTTCAGTAGAGATGGGGTTTCACTGTGTTGGCCAGGCTGGTCTCAAACCCCTGACCTCGTGATCTGCCCGCCTCGGCCTCCTAAAGTGCTGGGATTACAGGCATGAGCCACTGCGCCTGGCCAATTTCCTTTTTTAAAAGACTGAATAATAATATTCCATTGTATGGATAAACCACTTTTCATTTGCCCTTTCATTGGTTGCTGGATACTTGGGATACAATGAACTGTTTCTGGATTAAAACCAGATTGTTCCTGGACACTATCTAGAACTAAGTTGCCAAAAGTGTGTATGATAGAAAAGTTCCTGGGACACTGGCAGGGTCCTATTCACGACAGTTGAGCTTTCTGAGAAAATAACCAAAATGATAAAAATACTACACAGCATAATTGAATCGCTGTTTGGTGGGAAGAAAGGAAACAGTACCCATTTGGTACATTGGCTTGGTTGCTTGTGGTTTTGATAATACTTTTTTACTAGAGTGATAATCACAAGTTTAAATAAAATTCTGAAAGCACCGAATCTCTCTTAAAACATATTTAATAATTTCATATTTCTGTCCAATGAACTAAATTTCTTAGTATTGTGTGAAAGTTCACCTTATAAAGATGTATAAAATCCTGTAGGCTTTTGATGCATTATGGATGTAAAGTGGTGCTTTTTTAAGAGCAAAATGCATATTTCATACTTTCCAAAACAGCTTATGTTTTAAAAGATAACATTCATTTGTCTTAAAAAGATATTTTAGAAGCTTTTGGAATGTAAGAAAGCATTCGTAACAGGCTAGTTCACGGGTTTTCAACTTGCTGTTATGTCACAATCTGGTATCTGATGCCCTTTCTTAACCCTCTTCTTATTTTCTCATCTATATTTTTCACTCTCCTTTCAAAGTCAATCTCCACCTTTGCTATTCTTCCTTCCTTACGTATTCCTTAGCCTTGCCCATGCCTCAGCCTGCTGTATACTGCTGTGTGTCTTCATAAACATTATTCAGCCCTGCTGATGGCTCTAAGGGAAAGAGCAGATGTGGGTGGAATGTGACAGCCAGCTAAAAGATCCTTAGATTTCTTCACCCATGCAAATGAATACTTGAAAATTGCCCTAAAACATGTTAGGTTACGATGAATTATTAGAGACAAATAACATACAGATGGAATGTTCTTGCTAATCGAAGGAAATTTCAAATAGTTATTTTGTTTTTAAGAAGATTAATTGCTGTTTTGGATCTTTAAGGCATTCGCCATACTAAATAATGCAAACAGTTAGTGGTGATATAAATTCCCCTCTATTATGGATAATGTCTGAAAAGGCAAATGTTTTCAGTAAGACTTTTCCAAGGGTTCTTTTCTCACTTGAGCCTCATAGATTTTTTTATTTCTTCATAGTCTTAAGTGTAGTGCATATTTAAATACGGCTCATTTCAAATCCATACTAGTATTAATACGAACATGAACATAAATAACATGACAACAATTTCCCACACTTTCAGTGCTGTTGACTTTGGTTACTGCCAAATAGATTTGGTTATATTCATCAAACCCTAAGTCACCAAAACACTAGTTGCTCAGATGAAAGAAAGGGTTGCCACTGGTTATATGAAGCCATGGTTTAATAACTCTTTCTCTTTCTGTCTCTCTCCCTCCCTCTCTCTGTCTCTTTTACCCCCTTTTTGCACTCTGTCTCTCCTCTCTGTGCATCTCTCTTTTGGTTTCTCTCTCTCCCTCCCTACATACAAACACACACACGCACACACACATGCACACACACACACATACACGGTGCTTCTTTCCACTTAACCTGGACAATCTTAGGCAAATGCATTCCTCTCTCTTTCCCTGATTTTCTCTCTATGTAAAAAGAAGTTACACTAAATGATCTTTAAGACCCTTTCTGGCTCAAACATGCTTTACTTTAAAGTCTATGAATAAACATGACACCAATATCCACATTGCTACTTCCCTTTGAAAATGACCTATACTCTGGAAAAGAGAGTTTGATGAATGTTGTAAAAAATCACTTCCTGGAAATGAGATGAGCTATTTTCATAATGAATATGATTTCATGCACCTAGCTTTTAAAGAAGCATTTTACTTGCTTGGTTTCTAAATTGAAGATGATCATGACATTAAGAAAAGTAATGGTTAACATTTATAGCCATTTACAAAATCCACTCCACATTGATAAGTTCTGAAGTGTAGCCTGGTGAATTTCCCGAAAAGGTTACTATTTCTTTTGTACAGCTGAAAACCTTAAAGGTGAATTACTAGTGAATTGAGATATAGTGCTATAGCCAATGTATTTAAATTTAAATTTGTCATATATCAGTATGTACTGAACACACCATAAAGCTAGCTGCCAGTGTTTCATTTACTTTTAAAAAGTGACATATAATAGTATTTCTGAGCAAATAAGGTTTATTTAATTGATTGATGATGATACTCATCTCTTTAAAATAAAGTACATCTAAATATTTATCTTACTGAGCCCAAACCACTGGAAAAGCATGCTTATTACTTGCTACGTCAAGTATCACCCATAGCTTTATAAGCAGACTGAGGTTAATGGTAGGGGTACCTGTAACCAAGGTATTAAACTATTGATTTGGGAAGACACGTAATGCTTCTGATTTTATCTTCAAAATATCTCTGAGCATCAGCAATCGTAAGCAAATACAATGTGATGCAATAGGGATTGTGCTAAGTTATTTCCTCCTCAAACCTCCATTCATCAGAGAAACTGGAAAGCACGAACAGCTCCAGACACTGGAAAGGAAAATCACCATAATGGTGCATGTCTCTTAGTTTGCTGTCTTCATAGGGCATCACGGCCCAGGAAGGAAAACATACTGTGAACTGAGTTGGTCCCATGAGTCTGAGGCAACACAATAGATGTCTGCCTGACCTCTCTTATAAGTCATAATATTGCTTTTGACTTTTCAAATAGAATGCCTACATAAGCATTTTGAAAATGCACCCTTGTGTTGTGGGATTTGGGCTTGTGGGAAAATCCCGATGTATGTAACCTAACTGGCTCAGTTTTAAATAATAGAGAAAGTCTTCTGTATTTATTTACCTTTCTTTCTTTCTTTTCTCTTTCCTCTCTTACATAGTTAGATATTAAATGTTGAAAAAGAAGCAAGAATGTATAAACTTTATGACTTGGTAGCTGAAATCAAAAGGGGTAAAAGATGAAAGGGAAAAGAAGTTTGGTGCCAAAGTAATCTAGCTGTGAACTACAATTGCAGATCATGATGTTCTATGTATCTACTAAGGATATGGCCAGAAAATTGTCTCCAAGAGTCCAAGCAGCCATTAGGAAAAAAAGAGGATCTATATGCTGCAAAATCCACAATGTCCATGAAGTAGAAATATATTAATTATGCAATGGATATGTAATCATTCTTTGTAGAGAGAAAGGACAGGAATTTTTCCCAAGCATCCATGTAAACAGTAGTATTGGTCATCTACTGACTAAAGTCTCGAACCCTATCTCTACATGTAACAGTGAGTTGCAGTGGGTTTTTATTTACCATGGTCTTTTTTCTGGGACAGGCACTCACTTTATTGCCCAGGCTGGAGTGCGGTGGCACCATCATAGCTCACTGTAGCTTCTACCTCCCAGGCTCAATTGACCCACCTCAGCTTCCCAAGTAGCTGGGACTGTAGGTGCGTGCCACTATGCCCAGTGCCTGAGGAATTTTTTCTTTTCTTTCTTTTTCTCTTTTTAGAGATCAGATCTCACTTTGTTGTCCAACTGGTCTCAAACTCCTGGACTCAAGTAATCCTCCTGTCTTGGCCTCTCAAAATGCTGATATTACAGGCCTGAGCCACAGCAGCTGGCCCCCATGGCTCTTAATAGAGGTTAAAGGTGTAGCATCGTTCCACAGCATAATTTGGGAAAAGACATTCTGCTAAATGGGCAGTATGATTATATCTATGTGCCTAGCTATCTGCTGACATACCCGAATCGAGGGATATATTGGAAGAGTGGATGGACCATGTCTGCTCTTAGAAATTCTTCCACATAAGGAGATGTTCATTTCAACTCAGCTTTTGAGCAGACTTGAGTGGCAAAGAACTTGGGATTTTGTCTCATAGTTAGAGCACTGCTGCTTTACGTTGCAGTTGAATTTATATACAACCAGATCTGCATGATTTTACCAAGAGTAGAGATGGGAAAAGTGTAACTATCATTTTCTTGGAGTTGAGAAATGATGAGATAAAGACAGTAGAAATATATTATGAAATGAAAAGTGCTAATTAGATTAATTGAATACTTGTCAGGCATTGTTCAAAGTACTTTGTATGTACGATCTCATTTACTCATCATATCAACCATTATTATACCCATTTTCTACATGAGGATACTGAATATCAGGGAAGTTAGGAAACTTGCCCAATAACCTACAAGTTGGAAGTGATGAAGCCAGGATTTAAAACCCGCTGCCATGGCTACAGAGAGTCCACCTTCTTAACTACTATAATATATCGCCTCCTTGTGAGAGTGCTCCCCTCATTACTCCAAAATGATACCTCTGAAAGGAGCAGAGGGCTACCAGACAGCAGATAATTTCACAAAAACAGCTTGGCTATGATGCAGATTGGATTATCCAAGTAGAACAAGGTGAGTACTCCCCAAATTTTGGTCTGGCAGTCAGAGGGAAGAGATCTGCAGTTGAAATCAGGCTTCCTGGCTTTCAGTCCTTTGAATACAACTTTTGGTAAGTTTCTACTCCTCTTTGACTCAGTTTCCCCAACTGTACAATGAGAGTTTTGAACTAAAATCTAGAACGTCTTCACCAGGGGCACATAGTGATATCACCTGGGTAACTTTCAAAGTGATACAGAAGGGAAGTCCTGGGAAGGGAAAAGCATGGTCCCTTTAAATGATACGGAAGTGGAGGGAAGTGCTGGGTAGAGGAGGGCATGGTCTCTGCCTACGGCTCCAACCCCAGGTACCTAGGTGAGGACAGGCATTTCTTGCCCAAATGTTGCATTTCCCAAGACCACCTTGGCCTGCCACACCCCCATCCTGTGCCTATAGAAACCTGGAGACTGGCCAGGCACGGTAGCTCATGCCTGTAATCCCAGCACTTTGGGAGCCCGAGGCAGGCGGATCACAAGGTCAAGAGGTCGAGACCATCTTGGCAAACATGGTGAAACCCCGTCTCTACTAAAAATACGAAAATTAGCTGGGCATGGTGGCATGCACCTGTAGTCCCAGCTACTCGGGAGGCTGAGGCAGGAGAATTGCTTGAACCTGGGAGGCGGAGGTTGCAGTGAGCCGAGATCGCACCACTGCACTCCAGCCGGTGACAGAGTGAGACTCCGTCTCAGACAAAAGAAAAGAAAAGAAAGCAAACAAACAAACTCCGGAGAGGACCCTAGCAGGCAGATGCAGAGGCAGCTGGACGTCTTGAGGAGCACATCAGCGGAGAAACACACAGGCGGCTGGACACCAAGCCATCCATTGGCAGAAGCAGAATGATGTGGAGTTTGGCTGGGGCAGTCAGAGGAGAACCCAGGTTGCTGAGTAGCCAGACTCCACTCCATCCCCTTCTGACTTACCCTGAGCTACCTCCACTCAATAAAACCTTGCACTCATTCTCCAAGCCCAGGTGTGATCCAATTCTTCCAGTACACCAACCAAGGCAAGAACCCAGGATACAGAAAGCCCTCTGTCCTTGCCACAAGAAAGAGGGCCTAATTGAGCTAGTTAGCACAAACCACCTATAGATGGCAAAACGAAAAGAGCACCCTGTAACACATACCCGCTGGGGCTTGACTTCAGGAGCTGTAAACATGCACCCCTAGATACTGCGGTGGGGTCGGAGCCCCACAGCCTGCCCGTCTGCTTGCTCCCCTAGAGGTTTGAGAAGCGGGACACTGAAAAAGCGAGCCACACCCAAATCACGTGTCCTTTGAGGGGGACAAGGGAATTTTTCCCGTTTCAACAGCACGTCTGCTCAGGCCCTGCTCCAGACTTACTGAGCTCCCATTGTGAGCTAGATGCTGTGGAGGACATAACGGTAAGTTTTCCAAGACAAGTTTCTCCTTTGCAAAGGCCATTATGGTTTGATGCACAAATAAATCTGCCTATGTAGAGGTTTTTGTTGTGCTAAAAGCTAGAGGTACTTGTATGAAAGTAGCTCTGTGTATAAAAGCAGGAACAACATTATTACTCTTTCATGGTGAAGGGGACTTGAAAAGGGGCCATGGGGGAAAGCTGAGAAACAACAGCTAAACCAAACCTATAAGGACTCAGGAAAGCTGCTGAAGTAAGCAAACCCCAAGCACTGGCTACTGAAGTGAGGAAGACATGAATAGCAGTAGGGAGTTTGAGAGCAGATCTAGGCATTTTAGGAATCCCAATAAAGCAATGAGGAATGAGGACAAGCACACTGGCTTTTTTTTTTTTTTTGCTACTGGTACTGACTAGAACACTCAGATTTGCCATTTACCAGCTGTGTCACTGAGGGCATATTTATTTGATTTCCCTGAGCTTCAGTTTCTGTGATTGGAATGTGGAGACAAACAGTACACTAGAGTCATGGGGGTTTTATTTGGATTTTGTCTTATTCTTACTTTTTCTTTAAAATTTATTGTATCGGTTCTACTTGCCAGGTACTGTTCTAAGGACTTTATGAGTGTTATCTCATTTCATCTTTACCAGACCCCAAGAAACAGGTCCAAGACACCCAGCGGTCAGTCTCGATCCACTTAGTTTAATTCCAGAGGCTACACTCAGTCTCTGAGGGAAGGTGGGTGCTCAGGAATTACATGTTTCCCTAGCCTTTCTTTCTGCTTAGCATGGGCAACTGTTCCAAATGGACAGAAGCTACTAAATTGCTTCTTTACAAGCTAGGTCCATTAAATTCTCTCCATTATGAAAATGGCTTCTCTCGTTCCAGAAAGTGCTTTTTACAAGATTCATTAAACTCCCTTTCCCGTGTTCATGTCGTTTTATGAGGATAGCAGAAATATAGCTATTAGTGCCATGAGTTTTCGTAGACTCATAGAACACCAGTCTTAGAGCTATAAAGGCCCTTGGGAATCGTTTAGTTTACTCCTCTCATTTTACACATGGGGAAACTGAGGCTCTGAGTAGGTAAGTGATTTAGCCATGAAAACCCACCAAACTTGTGACTGTTCTCTGACTCCTAAGTCTATCCGCTTTCCACTTTATCACTCACTAACACCAATCAGAAACCTTGTGAGCATATATACCATTGGTGATGCATTCATTCATTCAATGGATATTATTGGAGCATTTACTATATGCCAGGCACTGTGCAAAGTCCTGGACTGAAAGAAAGAAGCAGGAGGTTATGGCTGGCTTAGATGACACGTCTTCACTATTACTGGAAGAGGGTGGGAGATAGAGGAGAGCAGGGAAAACCCTATACATCAGCAATTCTCGACTCTGGCTACATACTAAAGTTGCCTCAGGATCAGTTTAAAATGCCAATGCAAAAGAATATCTGGAGACCCATCCTACACAAGTTGAATAAGAACCTGTGCATAGGGTCTGGGCATCTGTGGTTCCCCCTGTGATTTTAATGTGACCCTAGAGTTGGTAACCACTAGTCTGAGCGCGTGGTCTTCTGAAATAGATGAGAAGTGTACAGAAAGGATGGTCCTTACACTAAGACTTAGCAGGAAATTGCTGTTGTAGGTTAACCAAAGCCTGGCCAGAGAGGCAATGACTCTGGGAACAACCAAAATATATTAAACTGAAGCTCATATCCTAGCATATTCATGAGTGGGTCAAGCCACACTGCAAGATATTGGGCGATTTCTCATTACTTACATTGAGATGTTAAAAAATCATGAATCACTTGTTGAATGCCAAGCACTATACTAGGCACTTCGACATACATGAGTGAATGTAAGTAACCCTTAAACCACTGTGCAGTACGTGCAATTATTATGCTCAATTTCCAGTTGAGGAAACTGAGACCCAAGGGGGCAAGCTTGCTCCAGATCACAGAAGATGTGACAGAACCAAGACTGGGACAAATGTTTTCTAACTTCAAGATGCTTTTCCACCATGTCATATTGCAAAGAAGCCCTTTTATTAAAAAAGCATGATATGCTATTGGATCATGTGTGATTTAAATTGTATAGCCATTGTGATAATCAATCATGTGTTAGACTGGTCTTTTTTTGCCCTAATTCTTTTCTCCCTCATCATGCCTGCCTGCTTGCTGTACATCTTCCTGCTATTGCAGCCACACGTGCAATCATGAAAGACACAAAAAAGGAAGACACTTGCCATTCAACCCTCTCTTTTCCCGGAGGAATGAATATGTCATATTTTTGACTTTGAAATCACTTCCTGTAATGAGTTTTGCCAAAGAAGAGGCACAAAGAATTGTGTCTTATTCTTAGCACATATTCTCAGCATGCCTTTTAATGACTGCCTTGGAACCAGTTCCAGGCATGCTGTGTTTCTGTCTATACTGAGCATTAGCAAGAACAAACAAACATTTCTCTACAATGGTTTGAAATTAACAAGACAATGTTGGATACATTTCTGCTCTATTGTTGCTGAAAACTAAAATATGTATTTACTTTCCTCTGAAGTAACCAAAAATTTCTGTCTACACTGTGCCTGTCTGTTTTGGCTGCATTTAAGGAAAGCACACCAGTTGACATACTATGTAGATTTCAGCCCTGGCCTGCAAGTATTTTCATCTGCTTCTTGGAGGTGGTAGGGAGAGTGATGGAAGTATTTTTATTTTATCTGTTGGCAGCCCATTCACACGTCCAACGTGCTCATAAAAAGTCTTTGCAATGAAAAGCCAGCATAGGGTGTCAGAAGAAATAAAAGGCAAACCAAATTTAATCTGGGGATTTTTATGGGTACGGTGAGGGAAAAGTAAATGTCACAGTGCTGCCTGCAAGATGCTACCACTTGCATGCCAGCTTCCCTTTCCAGTGTGGCTTATCAGTGAAGTTCAGTAGCCACTGAATGAGAAGCTTTTTGGAATAAAAACATGTTCACACACACATGTGGCTCTGCAGACATTCATGCCCAAAGGAAGGCAGGCTGCATCGTGCAACATTCGAAGTTTATGCACAGTGTTGACACGGGGGAGCAGTGGCATATGTGATGTCTGCCATATTCCCCAAAGTCTTTCGTGCTCAGGCAGGGGGTGAGGTTGCTATGATGGAATCATAATCATAAAAAAACTCATTAGAATACACAACCGCTGTTGTTTAATGCTACTGTCTGGCAGAAGGACGAGGCCTTTGTGCTCCAGTTGCCAGAGTAAATTAGATAGTCAAATCGAACTTCCATACCTCTCACTAAAGAGATAAGAGATCATTAGTGTCTCACAAAATAATGTTGAGTTTTCTCTCACTTTCCTAGTGACAGTTCAGGCCTGGTTTTCATATTCTGTCCAGAGACTTTAAACATCATCAAGTATGTTGGCTTTTATAAATGTTACACTGATAGACGTGCTGTTTTTAAAGTGCTTGGTAAGACCATAACAAGTGTGCTGTGCAGATTGCCAAAAACCCTTCCCAGAAAATTGAAAAAACTTGGTTCCTTTGTTCCAGAAGCTTACAGTGTGATCTGTGACTGTCCTGAAGCTCTGCATCATGACAGTGCTGCCTTCAAATACTCTGGGATACTCTCTGGGCTGCTGCAGGACTTTCAGTAAGAGCATGTTCTCAGGCATTTGGAGGAGAACAACGCTCCACGTTTCTTCTAAAACGAGACTCTTTGTTGGCTGTACATCTCCCTAAGTGAGTTGAAAATGGGAACAGCAAAAGCTCTGTGCCACATGAAGCCTGCTGGACCTTGCATATCAGACGAACCAGCGCTCTGACAGGCACGTGGTGTTTTGCCTCTGCTCTTGCTCCCAGTACCATGGCTGCTTGGGCTCTTGACACTGTCAAAATTTTGGGGGGGACATAAAAGGTTGCCAGTGCGGGCCTGAGCACCATGATAAGAGAGGAGAGAAATGTATCAATGAAGGGAATTTTTCTTGCCTTTTTTTCCCTCATAACTCCAAACTAAAAATAAAACACAAAACACTGTAGCCACCACAAATACAAACCAGGATGGGGAAAACACTCACACACGCACACACACACAAGCTCACTGATAGGGTGGTTGCGAACATCGCATGAATTTATACATGCAAGGCACTTAGAATATTGTATGGCAGAAATTAAGTGCTATATAATTGTTTGTTGTTATTATTTGCATTAAGATGGGCATATGTCCATGTTGGATCAATCAAACGAATAAAACACCCCGTAGTTGCCCAATATATTTTCTTCATATTCAAGTCTTAACAAGAATGGATCAAGATGTAAGAGGACCCAACTTTGCATATTAAAATTAATACAGGAAGAAAAAAGAAAGAATGAGAGCAATTAGGATGATGCTAACTAACCATAGAAAGCAAACAGAGGCCAGGCGCAGTGGCTCACACCTGTAATCCCAGCACTTTGGGAGGCTGAGGTGGGTGGATCACCTGAGGTCAGGAGTTGGAGACCAGCCTGGCCAACATGGTGAAACCCTGTCTCTACTAAAAAAATACAAAAATTAACTGTGTGTGGTGGTGGGCACCTATAATCCCAGCTACTCAGGAGGCTGAGGCAGGAAAATTGCTTAAACCCGGAAGACCGCGGTTGCAGTGAGCAGAGATCATGCCACTGCACTCCAGCCTGGGTGACAGAGTGAGACTCCATCTCAAAAAAGAAAGAAAAAGAAAGGAAAAGAAAAGAAAAAACGCGAAGAGCAAAGAGAAAAAAAAAATGCTATTTAATGGTATCCTAAGCAGAACCCAGAAGAAAAACAGGTATCAGTTGGTTGGATAAGAGCACCAAAGATACTTCAAAAATCTTTTCAGAACCACCCCCCCCCTACACACATACATGCACATCTTGAATATTAGAAGTCTTTTAAACAGCTATGTGATTACAAAGGTGAAATGTTCTCAGGCTTATATTAATAGAAACCAAATGCTGAAATTATTTTCCTGCCTGCTTACCTTCTACCTGAGGTAAGAACACCCCTGCTTTATGTAGTATGGTGGTCAGGCTCTCCATATTTATTTAGCACAACTTAGACTGAACCACCCCGGTTCAACATCTGGATGCAGGAGAGGCTGTCCATAGCTGTGATTTGTGAATGGCCAATATCCACCAGGGTGCTTCTCACGCATAAGCCTAATTATTCACCCTGTTCCATTTTCCTTTCAAGTTATCATGCGTGAGACATATTTAGATTCCTGGAATGTGAGAGCCGGAAAGAGCCTTTGAGATCAACTTGTCCAATCTCCTCATTTTACACTCACAACTGATAACTGCATTCCAATTTGTCACCAACATCACTTCTGGCATAATTAGGGCTGCTAGCACTGGGAAAATGGGAGCTGCTCCTCTTCCCCACATTCTCAGAAAGGCCAAGGTCACAGCCACCCCTCCCCCAGGCAGCCTCACACAGAGTTTTCACTGTTTCCTTTCTGCTGCTGTGTGAGGCAGCTTATAAGCAACAGCTTTTTGTTGCTGAGGGAAGAACAAAACCCTGGCCTCCCAGCAGTGGAAAGATTTATAAGAGCTCAAAGAAGGTCAAAAGGCTAAATTACCCTGTGACTTGTATGTAATTGGCATCTTCTAGCGTGCTACAGGATGAGGCTGATTACATGGAAGGCAAAGGTGAAGACAAAAGAGCATAAATAATCAAAGAAAATGAAGCCTGAGCTGGTTATAGTCCTCATCTTTTTTTTCAGTCTTCACACAGCCTTCTGCTAAATATTTTTTCTAAGAGCATTTAGAAAAAACAAACCTTAAAGATTCTTCCCTGATTTATCTAAAAGTATAAATTAAAAAATGACTTGTTATTATATGGGATTTTCTTTATTTTTAAGAGAGTCAAGAAAAAAATATGCTCATAAATTAGAAGAAATGGTCTAGAATCAAAAGGTGTAATTATTGAGAATCACTTCCATTTGGAGGAATCAATGAAGCCTTCAGGGACGAGGTGTAACTTCCCCATTTCTTTTCCCCCTTTCCTGTTTCATTCTTTATTGCTTTTTTACAGGGATGACTGAGAGGATGTGGTAATATTTAGATAATACTGAGATAAGCATCTCTTTAATTCTCGCTCTTTCTCACTGTCTCTGTCTTTGTCTGTATCTCTCTCTGTTTCTCTCTCTCTCTCTCATACATCCACGCATATAAATCTCAAGAGTCCATTATATTCCAGGAACTTTCTGTCTGTAGCTAGCCCTAGGTTAGCACTCGGTACACTGTATTTCAAGTGTTCACTAGGTGACAGTAACCTCCATGAGAGCAGGAACCTCGTCTGTTTTATTTACCACTATTTGCTCAGCACCAGACGTAGAGCCCAGCATAGAGGAGGTACCCAGTAAATAGCAGTTGCATACATGAATGATTTTGGTACCAGTTCTTTGGACAACTTCGTGACGGTGATTTAAAACCGAACAAAGAAGAATATATTCCTAGGTAGTGTTTTCCACACCCCTCTGACCTTTACAAGGATCCTCACTTTATCTGCCTTGTCCACCCAGAATTCCAGAGCTTAGCGAGGTATAGGCACTTGAATGTTGGTTTAGTGACATAACGAATACATCATAGAAATCATTTAATAAAGAAATCATAACAGACCTAGAGTTTTTAGGAAAGCCACTTTCAGTGTAACATACACAAGCCCTGTTAAGTAACAAAGTTGAGAAGAAAACAAATTTAAGTTATAACTAAATTATAATAATCTACTTGAATGTTTTCCAACTACTTCTGTGTGTAAGACATGACTGACATCCAAATTATATTGACCTTCCCTCTAAAAGTAATCTGAGGCTTACAATAATTTCACATGTTGCAGAGCTTCTAACCATATAGCATTTGTATGTTCATACAGTAATCACCTACCTGCCCATACTAAATAACAGATACCAGCTAATGTTCATGATATAAAGGAATTGTTAGCACACTCATTAATTAGGGCATTTGTAGGTAATTCTCATGGAAGCATAGTTACTTTTTTTTTGAAGAAAGACATTTATCTACAAAAGCCTTCAGTGCATATTTAGAAGCAAAGATATTTACGTTTCTCATAGGTACTTTGGAATTCCACACAGATGGGGATATGGATTTAGTAAATGCTTTGTATGATGAGACTATTAATTATACAAAGCCTTAGCCAAATATATGTAAGAATCCTGTATGATAGGAATATATAAGATTCTAGAAGGATTTGACCTCTCCCTTTTTGTCATCTTATAAAGATACATGATAATACGTTCTCTAATTCTTTAGTTTTCTTTCTCATTAGGACTTCCATATGCCTAATTTCAGCTGCTCCAGCTACTGTTCTGACTTCTATGTTGTTCTTCTCACTTCTGTTTTCTCCCTACCCTAGTTTATTATCCAAGGCACCACAATAATTTTATCTAAATTCAAATTTGATCATGTCACTACCCAACTCAAACCCGCATTGCCTTCAATCTCCTTAGAGTAGCATTTAAGGCCCTTCACAATATGCTTGCAGCCTACCATATCAGTCTCACCCCTGCTGTTCTCCACTTACATCCTATGCTGTAGTTACACCAGATGTCTGGTGCACAGGTCTCTGTTTTTGAGTCTCATGTTCTCTTTTCTACCTTTTCAGTCAACACAATTCTACTCATTCTTGTGTGTCTAGCTTGAGTCCTTATTTATTTATTTATTTATTTATTTATTTATTTTTGGACAGAGTTTCACTTTGTTGCCCAGGCTGGAGTGCAGTGGCATGGGCTCGGCTTGCTGCAACCTCCACCTCCTAGGTTCAAGCAATTCTTATGCCTCAGCCTCCCACGTAGCTGGGATTACAGGCACCTGCCACTATGCCCAGCTGATTTGATTTTTTTTTTTTTTTTTGTATTTTTAGTAGAGATGGGGTTTCACCATGTTGCCCAGGCTGGTCTCAGTCTCCTGACCACGTGATCCGCTCGTCTCTGCATCCCAAAGTGCTAGGATTACAGACGTGAGCCACTGCGCCCGGCCTTGAGTGCACTTTCGCTAGGTCTTCCTACCTAGAGTGAGTTAGTGGCTGCCGCCTCTGCCTTCTCAAGGCACTGGGTGCATCCTTCTTTCATGGCATTTAGCACTCTGCATTAGCATTCGTTTTATGCATGACTTTCTGCACCACTTGATTGTGAACTCCTTGAGGATTAGAGCCGGAGTTTTGCACGGTGTTTAATAAATGTTTGTTACATGAATGAATGAATGAGTTAATGAGTTAATTATTTCCCCCGGCTATGGACCTTAGTCGGCATCCAAAACAGTCTTTCCCCATTTGGGAATCTCTTTATTTCCATATAGTATAATGAGGCCTCTTAAGTTTACCAGAGGTCTGGGAAAAGGAAATGTAATAAATGGGAAAGTATTTTTAAGTTGGCATGTGCAGGCATTAGCTTAAACCCTTTAAAGACAGACGTTACACTCCAGAAAACATTATGAATGAGAATGCTGAAAGAAAAGTTTGTTGCATAATAGCTAGGAGTGAAAAGTTCTTTTCTTTGTCCCTGCGAGCAATAAGGTGATAACCCATATTTCAATCTTCTTCCCCCACTTGCTCTTGTAAGTGTTTACCATATGAAAAAAAAAATCAAGTTATTTCATCCAGACTTCTGGTCACCTCCAAAAACATGAGAAGGAATATATGTTCGTATTAATTGTGCTTGGTTTTTATAATTTTATGAAGATCAGGTGAGATTTACAAGTATCTTGGAGCAGCATGGTTTAAAAACAAAGTTGCTGGCTGTAGGTAAAAAGTTTGTAATTAACAAAACTGGAAATTTCTTCATCTAAAATTTAATTCACAGGTTCCATTTAGTATTATTTGAATGATGGCACAATTTTTAAAGTAAGGGATAGAATTGTGCATTTTTAAATCAAAACTAGTCTTAGGACCATTTTTGTTCAATGTATATGACAGACTTGGAGAGAGTTTGATCTCATTACTACTTATAGAAAAAATAGCCTTTGGCAATATAAGATATGTTATGTTTTGAAAAAAGCCACACTGTGGTTTTTAATCTATCAGTTCTAAGGATAACTAAAAATAAACATAAGGAATTCTCGATTTGTGGATTTAAGAATTAAGCCAGAGAGTTATGTACTTATTCACCAAATCAGCTCTTAAAGTTTATTTCCATAATCATTACTTGGCTTGATTGTAGCAATCATGAATGAAATTCAGTAACATTAAGGTTATTAGGGAAAAAACAAAATAAAACAAAACAAATAATGCCAGAAGTTTTATAAGTCACAAGCTAGCTGTCTACTGTGATTCAGCAACTTTTAGCAGTTGAATCTAAATCCGATTCAAAGCTTTCTGAATCTGAAGCTATCAGACAAGTTCCAGAGCTCTATGAAAGAGGCTTCTGGTGCCTGAATCCACCCTTCCATGCTTGAGGTAACAAAGCAACCAGCCCAGCGGTATAGCCTATCTCTCCTCAGGGCTCGAGGCCTCTGGCCTACTTGGCACTATTGGGATTTTGTCAGATTAAGGAATCGATGGACAATGTGCTGAGTGCTTTTATTTAAACATACATACATACGCACATAAATAAATTAATTAATTAAATAAATAAATGTAAGCCCTAACCATGGAACCCAACATACAGTCTGAACTGCCTACGTCACACCAGTGTTTACACAGCCCTTCAATAACTGATGTGTTTTCAGGTCAAAAAGACCAAACCCGTAAATCAAAGGCAATGCTGCCCCTATGACTTACTCATTTGCATTCTGAGTGAGAGACACAGTTTTAGGTCATATCAAAACAGAAGACTGATATGTGATCCAGTGGCTCGGGGTTCCGAACATGCCAGCTTCAGAGGCAGCTGTGAGGTTTGCCTATGAGCTCCTCCTATGTGTGTGACAAATGCTTGTTAGAAATCTCTGCATGGGCACTGGGGGAGTCTTTGCTTGTGCAATAATGTCCTAATGTGACCTTCTTCATTTACTATTTAAGGAGTTTTACTATGAGTAATTAAGAAAACTTATCTGGATGCCATTTAATAGAAATTCTCAAAGCCTTTGGAAACAATTTTATCTACAATGAAGCAATAGAATGAAACCAAAATATCCATCCTGTGAATCAGGATTTCATCATTTCTACACCTGCTCTAAGGTATTGTGTCAACTTTTCCAAGTTCTCTTCCCCTCAAAATGCTCCTTTTTCTTTATGTTCTTAAATGAAGAAAACTCTGCTCCCTTCTTTATCCTTCGCTTTCGAGGCTGCTCTGCTGAGTAAAATCTGGCCCCACAGGAAGTTATTCTTGTGGCTAGAGCATAGATGACAGAGGTAAATGGAGAGTTCCTAAAAGTACACAGTGTCTTTCTTACAAAGCCTCCTCAAATAATGCAAGCCATTTTTTACCTGCCCTGCAAAAACCAAATTGCTCTTCTTACACTGGAAAATCATCCAGCTACTCTCAACAGCTCTACACTATTGAGATAACAACAGGCTCTGCACAGAACAGAAATGCTGCATTGTCCCCCAGTGCTGCTGCTTTAGCACGGATGCTTTCACTTTTCTTAAACACACACACAACATACGCACAGTCTGAATTAGCTAAAAAGGCGAGTAAAATGTGAATAAAGAGCATTTAAGGAGAAAGCGTATTTAAAGAGTGTTTAAAGGAGAAACATCCACACTTCCATTTAGTTCAATACCTCGTCTGAGAGGACAATGTGGTAAAACACATGTAGTCAGAAAAACAAGAGAATGTGGGATGTTCGTAAGGTAATGGTCCTATTAGAAATAGATCTGCCTTAGGCAAGAGGAATTTGTGGCAGGTTAATTGAGTCACAGGTGTCATAGACCTAGGAAGGGTTACATAAATTATGAGGCTGAGTGAAAACTAAAAATGTGGAGGCCTTTGTTCAAAAGCTGTTCAGAATTTCAAGAACCATCAGAGGAGCAGAGCATTAAACCAAATGTGAGACCCTTCTAAGCTTGAGACTCTGGGCAACTGCACAGATTGTATGCCCCTGAAGTTGGCCCCGCACATATCTAAGGCCTAGATGGCCTACATGAATCTTGTGTAAGACTGAAATTCTTCGTCAGGTGGCCTCAGGTTTCTCATCTAATAACCAAACTCGTTCAAGGTTCTCTCCCTTACTGTAAACTAGTTCAACCATCATGGAAGATAGTGTGGTGATTCCTCAAGGATCTAGAACTAGAAATACCATTTCACCCAGCCATCCCATTACTGGGCATATACCCAAAGGATTATAAATCATGCTGCTATAAAGACACATGCACACGTATGTTTATTGTGGCACTATTCACAATAGCAAAGACTTGGAATGCAACCAACCCAATTGTCCATCAGTGACAGACTGGATTAAGAAAATGTGGCACATATACACCATGGAATACTATGTAGCCATAAACAAGGATGAGTTCATGTCCTTTGTAGGGACGTGGATGAAGCTAGAAACCATCATTCTCAGCAAACTATCACAAGGACAGAAAACCAAACACTGCATGTTCTCACTCATAGGTGGGAATTGAACAATGAGATCACTTGGACATGGGGTGGAAACATTACACACTGGGGCCTGTCATGGGGTGAGGAGACGGGGGAGTGATATCATTAGGAGATATACCTAATATAAATGATGAGTTAATGGGTGCAGCACACCAACATGTCACATGTATATATATGTAACAAACCTGCACGTTGTGCACATGTACCCTAGAAGTTAAAGTATAATAATAATAAAAAATAAATATAAAAGATTCTCCTTCTTAAGAATCCATGAAGAAAATAGTCCTTTTTCAAAATCCATTTGCCTTATGCCTTTCCCTTAGAGAATACTGATATTATTATGCTTAGAATCTACTGATTATAAAAGATGGATATGTTACTAAATATGACTTTCTAAAAGATCAATCTTATTCAAACAACTCAATAGCAAAGTAACAAATAATCCGATTTAAAAATTGGCAAAAGACCTGAATACACATTTCTCAAAAGAAGGCATACAAATGGCCAACAGGTATATGAAAAAAAAAATGTATAATATCACTAATCATCAGGGAAATGCAAATCAAAACCACAATGAGTTATCACCTTACTCCAGTTAGACTGGCTATTAACAAAGAGAGAATATAACAGATGCTGGTGAAGGTGCAGAAAAAGGTGAACACTTGTGCTCTGTTGGTAGAAATGTCAAATGGTGCAGCCAATATGGAAAATAACATGGAGGGTCCTCAAAAAACTAAAGACCGAACTACTGTATGATCTAGCAATGTCATTCCTGGGTATATAGCCAAAGGAAAGGAAATCAGTATATATCTGTGATATATCAGCCCATGTTCATTGCAACACTGTTCACAATAGCCAATATAAGGAATCGACCTAAGAGGCTATCTGTGGATGAATGGATTAAGAAAATGTGGTATATACACAATGGAATGCTATTCAACCATAAAACAGAATAAAATTCTGTCACTTGCAGCAATATGGATGAACCTGAAGGATATCATGTTAAGTGAAAAACACCCAGCACAGAAAGATAAATACTGCCTGGTTTCACTTTTATGTTGAATCTAGAAACATTGGTCTCATAGAATTAGAGAGTAAAATAGTGGTTACCAGAGATTGGGGAGGGTAGGGGGAATTGGAGCTGGAAAATGTTGCTTGAGAGGTAAATAGATATAGTCAGACAGGAAGAATAAATTCTGGTGCTTTACTAGACAGTAAGGTGACTATAGCTAATAACAATTCAGTGTATATTTCAAGAGAGGCAGAAGAGAGGATTTTGAACGTTATCACTACAAAGAAATTAATGTTTAAAGTGATGGATATGCTAGTCATCCTGATTTGATCACTATACAATATATACATGTGTTGAAACAGCAAGCTCTACCCCATAAATACGTACAATTATTGTCTGTCAACTATAAATAGACAAGAAGGAAGGAAAGAAAAAAAGAAAAAAGAAAAGAAAAGCTGCTATTAAAAAGCATTAGTTCTGTTTATGCTGATATGGAAAGATCTTTGAGATGTAATGTTAAATAAGAACAGAAAGATGCATAAAGAAAAGAGAAAAAAAAATCAGTCTGTCCTCCCAGCTTGTGGATAGCCCGTGGTTGAACACAGAAGCAGGGTTTCCTCTGTCTTCTCTTCATTTCCCTAATCGCAGGGGTTCATTTCCTTATACCTGAATGACCATAGCAACTTCCTAGAACTCAGTCTTCTCTCTACCCAAATGCTCAGATCGCTCTTTCAGCCAGACAACTCAATGCAGCTCTGTTTATCCAGTGAAACTCAGTGATGAAGTAGACAGGACGTGGGTAAAAAGTCAGTCATAGCTCGTTTCAAATTATCTCTTTGGCACCATTTATTGTACAACAAATATATTTTATTTTTTAAGTATTAACTCGTTGATACTCATAACCACACTGCGAGTTATATATAATCATTGTCCCCTTGTTTCAGATGAGAAAACTGAGCCCTGGAGAAGTTAAATGACTGGCTCATGTCACACAGCTAGTAAGTGGCAGAGCTGGGTTTCAAACTGGGACATGCTGGCTCCAGAGTGCTGCTCTTGAACACTCATCTGTGCTGATCCTTGCTAAAACTGGTCTCTCCCTATAGTCACTGGGTCAGTGGGGCAAGCCCTAAAACTCCCTCAACCTCAGTTCCCTCCTTCTAACACAGATGTAACAATCTCAGGTGGTGATGACAAGGAGTATCAATAGAAATGCACGTGACGTATTTTCTAAGAACCCATACAAATATTAGTAGTTTTCTAACTTTTGTTTTGCTTGGAGAACCTTCCATTATTTTTGGACTCATGTCCAAGTTCCCTTTTCTAGCTCTCAGAACCATGAAAAGGTAAGTTCAGCTAGTAGTTTTCTTGTCACTGTTGTATGCATGCATATTCCTGTCTTTACATTTTCAAGCTTGCTGATTCCCCAAGCCTTTCTCAATTCAAGGCTGTTTTGGTGTCCTGCTTGCTCCACACAGCCATCTCAGATAATGCCGGTCTAGTCCATATTGATATTTTTCTTTTCTGATCCTGACCTCCCATGTCTTCTTCAAGGATTAGTAACTCATCTTGCCAATTTGGTTATAAATTCCTTAAGAGCAGGCATCGTGTCTTATTTCAAGTGTGTATGTTGTGTTTCCCCAACAGACAGGAGGTCCTTGAGGAAGATTAAGTGGCTAGTGAGATTTCCATTTTCACCCAGCATCTTGCCCCAGGGCTGGGCCCACACACAGGCTGCAGGAACACTTGTGGATTTGTTTTAGATGTGCGCAGCATCTGCTTGAATGTTCAGCACACAGTGAGCACTGCATAAATTGTATTTTTAGAGGCAATCTGTTACCACATAAGGATTACCAGAAATTACTCATACTCTTTGTGTAAGTAGATTTATACAATTATAATATCTAAGAGCTGAAATAAGAATGAGGGAAATAAAATCATGAGGCCTTTTTTAAGCAAAAAGGAATGTCAGAACTTCTGGTCAAAATGTATTTACTGGTGTGTCAGAGGACAGGTGCGAACTTTGTTGAAAATAACTTGTTATTAATAATAATGTGTCAAGTTTGAGAATGATTTACTATTTTCAGTGAATCAAAGTGGATTCCAGTTTTCTCCAATGGTTTCATTCTTATTCAACTGTTTTATTGAGGGGGAAGGCTAAATCTAACTACTTTATCTGAAAAACAAACAAAACAAAACAAAACAAAACAAAACAAAACAGAACGAAACAAAAAACTGAGGCTCAGAGAAGGGAAGGACCTGGTCCAATGTCACACAGAATTCAGAGAAGCATGGAGGCTAAATCCCATTTTTATCAGATCCTCCTCAGGTCAGCAAATAAGAAAGAATCAGTGTGATTTAAGAAGAGTAAAACGGAGCCCAGTAAAATTTTAAATCTTATTCAAATAGCAAAAATATTTGTCTCCGAGTCACAGATCATGACTTAGGAAGGATTTCTCTTGGCCAGGCACAGTAAGAGGAGTTTGTGAAGCTCCCTATTTCTTAGCCCTCTATTATAAATCATTTGAGAAAGTGTATATTTACCCTTCTCTTTCTAAGACTTTACTTTGTCTTTGTACAAATACTCATCCTTGTATATTTGATTTTGCCCTACAGAGAAATTCAGAAAGTATGGTTAAAAAACAAGCTACATCAATACAGACAGATCTTCTCCTCATTTTAGTCTGTAAGAATAGGAAAATTAGCTTATTTTTAAAATTTCAGAACATTTGAGCTCTTTGCGTAGTAGAACTGAACAATTTTCTGATGAATTTGCACAAAGCAAAATCTGAATAAATGCAGTTTAAAACTAATGAATTATTTCAACAAACCCCTACCCTAACTTACACAGATGATTATTACTTGAAACCTATTTGCTTCTCAGAGATCAACTTAGTAAATAAAATATATTTTGTTCAAAAATTTCAAGTTAAATATTTGAAATGTAATCATAAGTCTTTCATATTCCAATGACATCCTTTTAAATTTACTTTTAAGATGGTGGGGTTTGGACAAGGATAACCTACACTGCCTCTTTAATAACCTTCTGTAACATGACAGAAAAAACATGCAGCCAACTGTTGCTGGATTTTCCTTTCATTCACTAATGCTTTTAATAAACCCCTCAGAAACCTCTGGAAAGCAGAGAAATGGTTTGAATGGATACATTTTTTCCTCTTTTCTACTCTTACACGAGAACATATCAGCTGAATATTATAATATTGAGGGCTTTATTTCTTTGTTTCCATTTAAAACCTATGTGAGCAGATAGAGATACGTCGGTCCGGCAATAAAACTATGGCTGAAGTTTATGATCCTGAAGAGGCCAAACACCTCTTGTCAGCTAAGAGCTTTGCTCACTGGAATGAATTACTGAATTTCTGAAGCTCAACTGAGTTGTCCAAGGGTCTGTCAGTATCCCTGATAAGAAACTTGGCAGTGTTGGCTAAAAGGGAGGGATGATAAAACATTAAATGAAAAAAAATGCTATTTTCCCTGAAATGTGATAATGTGGTCTTCCTAGATAGATTCATAGTTTACTTTGTTTAATTATCACAGAGGATAACTAAATTCATTTATCAACGATAAAAGACAACTCCTTGAAAAATAAACAGAAAACCCAACACAATCCCCCCTCAGGAAAAAAAAAGAAAAAAGAAAAAAAAAGGTAGTAGGGTTTTGTGATTTACAAAGAAGTGAGGAAAATGGTTTAAACTTTTTTTAAAGTCAAGCTCAGAAAGAGAAATTAACCAAGATAAATTGTGCATTTGAATCCTGCAGAAAAAAAATCAGAATAGGGCCATATCCAAAGTAGACAACTGAAAAGAGAAGTGTAAGAGATTTTCAGGCTTAAATAATAATTGTCTCAATCCTTATTTTGTTTTGTGTGTAGCAACTATTTCCAAAGTAGCCTACAATCACAGAGAACCTAAGTTGAATGTGTCCACTGAGTTCATCCAGTCCAACACTGTTCCCAGATGAGGGTGCTGAGGCCCAGTGAGAACCACGACTTATCCTCACAGCTTTATAGCCACACTAAGGTCAGAACTTCAGATCCTAGGACTCTTCACTGTGAAATACCACTTGTAGGCTCTTATTTTGTATAAATTGAACTGAACATAACAATCTTGTTTTGACAGAAATATGATTTACTATGGTTTTTAACGCAAATAATTTTTCTTCTCTCTGGAAGACATAAGAAACAAATCAATCAAATATACAGAGCCATAATAAAAACTAAATAATAAGCTCTGGAAGAATTTATCATTCAAGCTCATCAGAGACTACATTTTCTCTTAACTCAGAATGTCCCAATTCCAAAAGCCAATAACAAGAAAATCTCACAGCTCGGCAGTAAAGCTACTTTTAATTCTAGAATGAAATCATTGGGTTCAATGGACAGACCCAAGTGTCACTTAAAAAATCAGGCCTGCCTGCATGTAATTAACTTTAGAACTCGGCTATGTGTTACTACACTTCTCCACCATCCTCATGGGGTGTGTGTGTGTGTGTGTGTGTGTCTCATAAAATTCTGAAAATATTCAAACCAAATAGTTTAAGACTTCCAGGAATAGCTGATAATTCATTGTAATTATGCTTTAAACTTAGATCCTCTAGTTTTCAACCATTTTTTCAGCATTTATATGAGAACCAGAGCCTCATTCACTCATTTATTCACTAGATAGAAATATTTATTGGAGATTAAGGTATTATGCTCCAAAACACTATGCCAGGTGTTAACAATATAAAAGTAAAAGACAGATCAGGGAGGGGTTTATCTGAGGATTACCCAGAGTACAGTCCATCACGAATCTTGTCTGCCTGGTATTCTCTTTGTGAGCTGGAAAGTACCTTAGATTGTATGTTGTGTTCCACATCCTGCCAAGATCAAAATGTCCCCAAAGTCCAGGAAACAATCGGACAGATAACTAGCTTAAATGGTCTTTTATCGTAAATGTTGATGGGAAACATGAAATAATAATTTAAAATAAAATTAACAAAAATGGTGTATAAGTAATTACAAAGTTGTTGCTCAGGGAAGTATGGATGAGGTACATTTTCCACCCCATCCAGGATTGACAAAATCTATTTTGATGCTTTTTTTTTTTTTTTTTTTTTTGAGACGGAGCTTGGCTCTTGTTGCCCGGGGCTGGAGTGCAATGGCGCAATCGCGGCTCACTGCAACCTCCGCCTCCTGGGTTCAAGCGATTTTCCTGCCTCAGGCTCCCAAGTAGCTGGGATTATAGGCATGTGCCATCATGCCCAGCTAAGTTTTTGTATTTAGTAGAGATGGGGTTTCACCATGTTGCTCAGGCTGGTCTTAAACTCCTGACCTAAAGTGATACACCTACCTCAGCCTCCCAAAGTGCTGGGATTACAGGCGTGAGCCACTGCACCCGGCCTATTTTGATGCTCTTTTTCCAGTATCAACAGGTACATTATGAACTTAATATTTTATATTACATGTGTTCAGAATAGGGAGCTGTACACTACTTTCATTCTCATTTCAACTGATCTTGTCAAGGGATCTAATAATCTTGTATACTGGCACCAATTTTCCTTTAGCAAAACACTTTTGAATGTGGCTATTCCAATTGTTTCAGCTACCCTAGGAAGGCTACGTGAATAAACTGAATATATTGTGCATATATTGGTAATCCTAAGAGAGGACAATTTGTTATAAGTCCTCATGTTCCCACAGGAATCGTAAATCCCTTGTTACGTTATACATTTGTGATTTGGAGCATGCCTGGCAGATATATTCTAATATTCAACCAAATGCAAATAGCCAAAAAAGTAACTTTGTCATCATATCACCATAATCGCAGGAACAAATGAGCGCCCCAACCCCCACCCCTGCTTTCTCTCTCATTATTTTTTCTAAATGTACTTTTTAGGAATACAGTGATGGCATTTCTGTTAATGAACTCATAATTTTTATTCCTTGGATTTGTATGTCAGTCTTTTATTTTATTAAATACAAATGTATTAGGTCACATATGGTATTAGACTGAATTTTATAATTAAAAAGCCATTGGCTTTGGTGTAGATGTGTATCTGTGTCTATTGAGGAGAGTGGGGAATCAGTAGTTTTTCAGTACTTAGCGAAGCATCTCTATTTGAATTGATTCTGTTGTTGTTTACTTGTAATTTTTTAAGTCTAATACTAATGGACACTCATGGAAAAGTATTAATATATATTTTTATAAAGCTTATTTTACCTTAAACATGTAAACTAATCATATAAACTATCAAAGCCTTTATCTGTAAGCACATCAAGGCAAAGAAAACAGTTTCAATTATAGTTTGTCATTTATTCCTCTTCAGATTCTAAATATCTTTTCTAACTAATTTAAGTGTAGTGTTCATTATTAGTGAACATTTATTTATTAACTGAAATCTAATTACACATATATTAACTGTGTAACCAGTTTATCCAATAAAGCCCAAGATCATTTGATCACATTTCCAATGTTTCATTTTGCCTATTAACAGCCCAAAATATGACATTTATTTTTTGAAACAATGTCACTATTAGCCACAGAAGTCTATTTACACAAGAGCTTGTTTCATTTGACATTTATTCCAATAACTTGAGAACAATTATTTGCAACTAAATCTAACAGTATTTGTACGAGTACTTTCAAGCTAAAGTACTGCTAAAAAATTTCAACATGCATGTAATTCAATATGTTTACATAATAACATAATTTATTATAAAACCTGTGACTCTAAACACTTTATGGAATATGAATAAAGGAGTCATTCTACCCTCTACTGTAACATGGCCACATCTGAGAAAGGAGAGGCTGCTGAGCAGAAGAGTCCTGTGTTCAATTTTGTTGAAGTGGGTTGGCTACTCGGACTGTTCAGGACTGCTACGGTGCTATCATAGCATTGCTCGATAGCTCAATTCACATCAAACTGCAGAAGACTTGCAAGCACAAGCCATTAGCCACCAACAAACTGGTAGCACAAGCAGCCTTGGCAAAACACAGTTACTGTGCAGGTGGGCTCTATTTTAAGCAAAGTCGATATTGAAAATCCAAACATACAGAAGAGATAAATTAGAGAATGGTTATTTGTATTATAAAATGGTTTCCTGCTTTATGAAAGAATTCACAAGTTTCCTCTAAATGGCAGCTCCCCAATGCATTTAAAATACAATTTGATTTACAAAAGTTCGATTTACACGTGAATTTTTGCATAATCATTGTGAGAAGCAAAGTACACCTATATACAGTACTTAATTTTCTCTCAGGATTAAGGTGTCTTATTGTATTGATAAGAGACACTTAAGTCAAAATGTTATATTTTAAGCCACTGAAATAGAAAGTAAATATTACCTCTGAAACATGGATATTCCAGGAAATTTAAGTACATTTTTAAATTTTGTATTTACAATCTCGGTAGTTGTCTTTACAAAGTAGCACTTTAGATAACACAAGCATATAGCTTTCATTAGGCCATACTATTGGGCCTTATTTTGTAAAAGTTTGTTTTATTTTATCTTATTTTGGTGTTTTTTTCCCTTTTAGCTGAGTAATTCTAAAGAGATGTCAGAGTATAGCTAGGCTACCTATTATATATCAGTTTTATACCTTACTGCACAGAGTCACCTTTAAAAACTCAACTTTTCCTGCATTGCGTTACTGTCTCCACTGTTAATCTGGGCGACTGCCATTCAGGGAAGACACTCCCTTATCAGCACTAAGCTCCTTGACAGGGTGAGAGTGAGTAGTAGGGGGGTGGCGTGGAGGGTGAAGAAGGTGTTGTGAGGAGGGTAGAGACCCCGTCCACTGTATGTCTCAGGACGCAGCCTAGAGCCAGGCACCCAGGAAATAAGCACTCAATAACTGCTGAATGAAGAAATGAATGGACTGAGAGAATTGTCTGGATGGCTTTCTTCACTCTAGCATCCAACCCAGTGTATTTCTGGAATATGTAGAATCAAAATGAATTTTCAGAGTCCGAAAAATCACAGAACCTCTTTCTTATTCCTTAAATGCTTTTGGCTTTTTGTAAAATTCATAAATTATTAAGCCCTTGATGACTTGGAGACATTAAGAAAAATTAAGTCCCATTAGAGGTCAGAGGAAAAAGGAGAGGAAATTGAAGGGTCATTTCTTTACTCACCAGCAGCTGGAGAGAACTAACAAGGCACACAGGTTGACCAAAGTCCAGAACCAAATTAGGCTCTTAGCAATTGTGTTCAGACTGAGAAGTGGTATTTTTGAGTGTTTCAATAAAAACTTTGCCACAGGTATATTCGGAAACAGTGAAAGCAACTAATTAAGAACTAAAATAGAAGGGAATTACCATTTGTCATTTGAAGGGCCAGACATACAGATACGTTCCTGGCAGGGCCCTGGGAGACCGCATTCTGTAGTCTGGAACCATTTTGCTGTGCTGATGCTCATACCTCTTAAAGCTGCATGTGAAATAAAAGTGAAATAGCAATATCCAGCTGTGGAAGATAAAAATAAAAATCCTAAAATAAAATATGGTCAAAAGTGCTTGAGCAGATAAAGCAAAACAGAATATAGTCAGTGGGGATGCTAGTGAGTTAATAAAACTTAAAGTGTTTATGTTTGCATTAGAAAATAAAGGTTCCAAGTATATGATGTAGGATGATTTTAAATAAAATAGTCTGGAATGCATTCAAATAATTTCATTTAAAAATCTACTGCAAATAAAGTATAAATCTAACAAGGAAGAGGATATAGAATTAAACCATAACTATCAGGCGAAAGAGTTTATAAATTTGAGTCCTTCCAGTAGGCGTCTTTAAAATCATGTCAGTAAATTAATATTAAGGGATCATCTCTCTTTAAATGTAATGAGTTGATTTTTTTTCTATGGACAATGGCATTTTACAGGAGTGACTTTACTTTCAGAAAAATAAAAATGAACACTGAAGTGGAATCACTGCATCAAGAGCTCTAGTCATATAATGTAAGCCTGAAAACGATCGTAACAGAATATATATGCAAATTTGCCTTCACAATCACTTCCCAAAATACCTACCTCTGTATTCTGTATTTATCATTGCATCAAATGAGAGCAGTCAGAAAAGGATTTTTGAAACTCTTGTATATATAAATACTTCACTCAAAGATGAAGTGGTTTCCAGGAGTCTTCTCCACATTCAACTAGCATAATATTCTAGCTCCTCTTCTGTGAAATGTAAAATATCTTTACATTAACTTTCCTGTAGATCATTTCACCCCACCATTTTCAACTTTCATCTAATGGATCGAAATAGGACTTATCACCTCAAATCAAAGAATGAGCATGTTATCTTACCACTGTAGATATTCAGAGATTTTATGTTGTTAAAGATATTTTTTCCTTCAATGCCCTTGACGTTATTATATACACACAATTACTTTCTATTGTTTTTACAGACAACTATTTTACACCAGTAATTATTAATCCAAATCATTTGGATTTAAGGAATTTCTAATTGAAAGCCTATCACATGAATTGTTTATAGTGACAGACAATATACTATTAGTAATTTTAAAGCTTTAAAAGTAAGTTATCCGTATCCACTTCAATCTCCACATGATGATAAAGGATTATTATGTGCAGTAACCTATTTATGAAAAGGAAACAGTGTGCTTCTTTCAGACGCCATTGCTTGCTTTAATAAGGAATTGAAAAGCTGAACTACTTTATATGCAGATCACCATCCCAGTTGCATAAGGATTTACAATAGACAAAACAAAACTATTTTTTGTTGTAAAGAAGGGCTGTTTGTTTAAATCACACAATCATGTTTGCATCTAAAATTATTTACAGTCTAATAAGGCTTCATAAATGTTATATAGACTTGGTTGATTAAAATCATCTTAATGCTAACACCAAAATGAAAGTCTTGCTGAAGCTGACAAGGAAAACTTCAAGTAACACAAGCCTAAAGAAGGCAGAAGGAAAAAGATGCTTAATGTCTTGGTTTAGGTAACTATTAATCGATTTGGAGACGCAAATGGTACTTGATTTGATAGCACCCCATTAATGCTTCAATTAAACTCAAGAGGAAAATGCTGTTTTGTCAGAAAGTGTTAAACTTGAGAAGGATTATGAGTCTAACCTGTGATCTAAAATAAATAGAGAGTAATGTATACGTTTTTATCTCTGCTACCTTGGATTTTGCAGAGAACTTACTTGGGAAGTTTTAATCTCGCCCATGAAGTCTTCCTTCAAGGTCTTTAATGGCTCATATGTCTTTGTTAAATGAGGTGTGTGGCGGCCTCTACTGGTGTGTGTTTATAGAAAATGTTTCAATAGGCAGAAAAAATATTAATTTCAATTAAAAAGTTAGAAATACAGACTTTTTCATTTAAATATATAAAAATACCTAATTCAATGCAGAAAAATATATTACTAGCTGTGTCATGTTCTTTTAATTAGGAAAATAATCTAAAACACTCACCATGTTAGTGTAAAATAATGATTTACAGAAGGGTATTAATTGCTCAGTTCACTCTGATATTGGGTTAAATATATTTTATTAATGAATTATTAATCCTGACTGAGGTGGCTTATTACCTCTAGTCCACTGTTAAATCCCCTTAGTTGACTTAAATAAAATCACTTAAACCCAGAGGAAAGGAAATATTTTATAGTTAAGCCTACAAAGGTCCTAGAACTAGAATCATTTGATGACAGGCTGGTTTCTATAACTCAAGCAAACTGTACGTTGACTTAATATAGCTGACACATCAATCTATTTTACAGTGTTTTCAGTTTCAAAAATACAACACATTAAAATATTTTCAATTTATCAAAGCTAAAAGCAACATTTAAGTAATGTACTTAAAGTGCGAAGGCACTTTAACACAAAGTAGTGATGCCCAGTGGCTATACTCGGTAACTGACGATGGAAATACCATATATCATTATTTACAAAAGAAGTTGTAGTCACAAAAGATCTTTGGAGATCTTCTACAAAATACACTAAATATCCATTTTCATTTGAAAAGTTTGCCTATTCTTTCTTCAGTCACTATAATCTCCTCTTCCCACTCCCACACTGAAAAACAAAGAAGAAAAAAGAAAGAAAACCATAAACAAAATATATGAAGAAATGCATTGTAGAAACATTCATGTCCACTGATGGTTCCTAAGAAGAGAAGGGAAAAGGAGAGGAGAAAAAAAAAAAAGGTGGGGAGGAGAGCGAGAGAGAAATAATTTAAAGGAAAACTTGCAAAAGCAAAATCATTACTTCATCCTATCTCCCAAACATTTTCAAAGTCCGCCATTAACACTGGGAAAGGGAGAACAAAAACAAACACAAAAGCTAATGTCCTTGTTTCCAACAGTTCTCAGAGCAGCATCCTCTGATGCCTTAGGGTTGTAAATGATTTCCCTTCACAGCTGACTGATTGCAGTTTGTTTTTCCAGAACTTCGAGGTAGTCCGGTTCTGATTGCGGCTTAGCTTGCAGTAAAGGATGGTTGGGTTTTGACTGCCCCACAAAGCATTTCCTGGGAGTTCCATATAAAATGGTTTTATTGATTCTGTCTTGGTTTTGGCGTCGAGATTCATAGGAAGGGGCAAACTGCCTTTTAGGTAAGGTACAAAAGTTATAGTGGACTAGGCCTGCGCTGGGGAGTTCCTTGACTCGCTCAGCAATATTTTGATACAGCAGCTCAGGCTCTCTTGGTGTGGCCTGCTTTTCTAGCAGCTCAGTGGCACTTATTGTGTAAGCAGGTGTGGCTGGCTCTTCTTTTTTCTCCTCCAGGTTGCTGTAGCTGAACTCTTGCAGGTTTCGGTAATAGGCTACTGGGTCTCCTTCCTTCTGCATGTAGATGGGGTTTTGGCACATCTGACCCACAGGTGGGGGGATATAGTTGTAGACATGGCCGTCTGTTTTATCGTGAGTCTCAGTGTTGTAAGACCCATACTGTAATTGAAAGGAACTTACGTCTAAGTTGTTGCTATTCCTGGGAACACTTGGCACTCCCTTTCGGCGTTTCAAGACAAAGACAAACAAACCGGCCCCAAAACAGACAGATAAGATGAAAACAACAAGCAATCCCAGAATTAAGACAGACAGCGGAACTTCAGTGTGTAGTTCAGGATAGGAACTAGGAGACACACTAAGCGACCGAGGTGTGTCTGTATTATGATTCATTGACAAGATGGTTCCATCTGACAAGTTTGGGCTGTCTGGACAGATAGCCTCCCTCCCCAGAAATTTTAGTATCTCCCCTGCATGCTTAGCAGGAGATTCGCAAGTCACCTCATTAATGATGACTGGGGAGTTGGCGTGTTCTGTCCAGTCTTTCAACCCCATGATGTCACAAGTACAGTCCCAGGGGTTCTCTTGCAGATCTATCTGGATGAAAGCCGGGAGCTGATCCAGAACCCCTTTCACGGGCAGGTGAGAAAAATGGTTGTTTCTCAGATTCAGCCTGGTTAGGGCCGTCCCCCCAAATATATTATCAGGTAAGGACCGAAGAAGGTTGTTGTTTAGAAACAGTAGCTGTAGGTTAATCAAAGCATCAAAGGTCAGGGGCTTAATTTCCTTGATGACATTATACTCTAAATAGAGATACTGCAAGCTCTGCAGTCCATCAAACATAGAAGGGTACAGCACTTCAAGGTAATTGCCATTCAGATAAAGTCTGCGTAAACTGGTCAGGTTTGTAAAGGCACCTTCCTGAATGACCGCAATCCTGTTGTTTCCTAAGTGCAGTAAGTCCAAAGAACTGTATTCTAAGAGGTCATTCTTATAGACGGTTTGAAGATAGTTCCCCGTTAGGTAGAGTTTCTTTGGACTGGTCGGTTTGGGCTGCAGGTCAGAGATATTAGTGAACTTCCTTTCTTGGCAGTTTACATTCAGACCATTGTCTGAGCTCTGAGAGGTGCAGACACAGCTGCTGGGACAGGTGAGAGGCACAGGAGACTTGGTCTGGTACACCATGATAGGTCCAAAACTTTGCCTGTCCTTTGACACAGTCACTCGGGGAGTTGGACGATTTCTCATTTTGGGCGGCCGGCTGGCTTTTGGAGCCCTGGTTGGGTTGAGAGCAGGATTCATTGTAGGTGACAGCCTTTGGACGTGGGTGTCGGCATGGTTGCCCCTCTGACTGGAGTCACTGGCACTTTTTCTGGGACAGAGGTCTTGCCGGGTCAGCTGGGTCACATCTTTCCCATGCAACCTAAAGGGAGTTTCACAGACAATCTCTCCCACAAAAACAGTTATGGTGTCTAGCCAAGCCTTGAGAGGAAGTAAGTCACAAGTGCAATTCCATGGGTTTTCCTCCAGCTGAATCTCCATGATCCCTCCAATATGTTCAAGGACGCCAGCAAAAGGCATTACTTTTAACCTATTCCCCCTGAGGTCTAAGTGGGTCAGCAGGACAAAGCGGAACACATTGCTGGGCAGTGAAAGCAGAAGGTTGTCATTCAGGATGAGCACTTTGAGCTTGTTAAGTTTGCTGAATGCCCCGGCCTCGATGGCACTGATGTAATTGTAGTCGGCCTGGAGATACTCCAGGCTCTCCAGGCCCAGGAAGGTGTCCTCCCTCAATATCTCAAGCTTGTTGTTGTTGAGATGCAGTCTTTTGAGAGTTTTCAGGCCACTGAATGCCCCTGTTCGGATCTCCTGTAACCCGTTGTTCCCTAGGTGAAGAGTCACCGCGTTGGAGTAGTTGACAAATTCGTTTGGATACAGTCTTGTCAAGAGGTTTCCATTGAGAAAAAGCTGATAGATTCGATACTGGGGGGGCTGGAGCAGGCTAACTGTTGTAAATCCTTTGTTCTCACAGTTAATATTCAGTACGTTTTCCTTTTCTTCGCACAGACAGCGGATCTTGCAAATGTCTTTGGCAGTTTTGCGACTCTCCGTCTGTAAGATCCCGGCCACGGTTAACACACTGAGGAACCAAATGCCGCTCAGCATCTTTAGGCACCTTCGGTGTCAACTCAGGTACCTACAGGCAAACCTTAGGTGGGGGGCAGGGGGAAGAAGCGGGTGCAGGGAAGAAAGAAACAAGGAAGCCTGATTAAAAATGGCAAAGCAAGGAGGCGGAGTGGGAACGAGGGAGAATGAGGGGGTTGGCAACACGGCGGAATGAAATCATTGCATTTTTCAAAGCGGTTTCTTTTCTCCGCTCCCTATTCCCCCACCCCGAGGCCACCCACACACGTGCCCCGGGAACACACATGCTTGCACCTGACTTCCCGGGGGGTCGCAGCCAGCAGCCAAGTCATTAGTAACCGAGTTGTCCTACTAAATGCTGCCCATCTCCTCCTCCCCTGGGGTATCTCGAAGAGATCTTGGGCGGCTCGCCCGTCTTGAGCTCCCAGCAGAAAAAACAACCACTTTAGAGGGGAAAAAAAAAAAAAAAAAAAAGCGCAAAAAGGGGATGGGAAAATCAGGAATCAGGGGGCTGGGAGCAGGGATAGAGGAGAGAGAGAGATGGCAAAAACAGCACGAGGTGGGGGTTACTCACACATCAGGAGAAGACTGAACCCCTCTCCTCTGCAGTCCACCAGGAGTTTAGCATCTTCAGGAAGTGGGAGAACAAGGTAAAATAAGACGCTGCTTCCAGGGGGGATGCCCTGCTTTTTGTTGATTGATTTAATTTGACTGGGGGTGCGCAGAAATTAAAAATCCGACAGGAGGCAGGAGCGGAAGAGAAGAGTTGGAGCGGAGGGAAGCCGAGCTGCCAGGGAGGGACTGGGGTGCGATTCTGTTGGGAGGTCGGAGAGCCGGCTGGCCCGGTCGGTCGGCAGGCGAAGGCGACGGCGGAGCCTGGGCGCGCGTTTCCAATTCGGTGGCGGCGGCAGCAGTGCGTGTAGCAGTTTGAATCTGAGAGGCTTTGCAGGATCCCCGGGACAGGACTAGGGTGACGTCACGGGGGAGGGGGCAGGCAGAGGATCCAGGGCGCGCGGTGGGGGAGGGTTGGGCAGATGCTTCCCTTCCTTGCAAGTGGCTTTGCAAAGCTCAATTCCCGGCTGCGTCAGTTGATTCTGAACTACTCCACCTCCAACCTGGCTGGCGGCAGGAGAAGCTCCTGCAGAGGGGTTTCTCAAGGAGGGGCCCTCCTAATGGGCTGGCACCTCCTTGGGCCCCTCTATGTGTTCTCTTTCACTCCTCCCTCTTTCTTTCACCTACACAATGCCTATGGAGGGCAGGGGTGGGGGCGGGGGGTTCTTCTCCCAGATTCCCAAGCAAGGGAGAAGTGTGTAAGAGTGTGTGTGGTGTGCCTCTTTGCTACAGGACTGGTGCCCCACTTGCTAGCTCCTAGCTCAGATGCTCTCTGTGCAGAGAGAGTGGGGTGTGTGTGCATGCACCAATGTGTCTGTGTAGGAGGGTGAGGAGTTCTCTTAGGGGATGTATGCTTTACATACAGAGCCCTGATTCAGTGCTAAGAGAATTCCTTTCTGGGTGGTGACCCGCCAAACAGATATTTGCCTGGACTCTGAAAGTCAGCTCAACGTTAGCTTACAGACAGAAAAACAAAAACAAAACCCTTTTCTCCCTGAGGTTTATACTTAGCCAGATAATGAGGTTTAAACGTGCGCTTCTTGCCTGGAGGAAGGAGAAAAGAAGTGGGTGTCAGAAAAGCACTGCCAGGCTGAGCCTCAGCTGGGAGTGGGAGCCAAAGGAGGGGTGGTTGAGCCCTCCAGGCTGCAGGGGCAGGGGAGCTAGGAGAAAAGAGGAAGCTGGTGCAGGAAGACTGGCTCCTGAGAAAGAGAGGAGATGTAAAAGGAAGCCTGGCCCGAGACCTAGCTTACCTGGGTTCTGATCTGGCTCTGTTGCTAGATGTGACACTAGCTTCTGGATCTTCCTGTCTCCATCTGCAAAAGGTGGGTGGGTAGACCGTATGAGCCCTCCCAGCTCTGACATCCAATGTGGGTTTAAATAGCCTTTCCAGAGCATTGCTAATGACCAGGTGTTGGATTTTTGCCTTCATTATCTGTTTTCTCCTTAATTATTGTACAGCTCCTTGGACCCAGGAGTCTTCATTGTGGAATCAATTCACAAGGGGTAAATAATGTCTGCTGTTGCCTGGAAAGGCCTTGGTTGCCTCTAGTAGGAAGGGGGAGATGGGTCAGGAAAAGGAGGGAATCAAATAACCAGGGAAAAGGAATTGACCAAATGATGTGCCTGTCCCACAAAACACTTCAGCTTACTTTCCGGAGGACCCACTGCCTGATCAAATGTGGCATAAACACAGATATAACAAACCACTTGACAACAGAACGCCCCCTGCTTCTCCCCTTCTCCTTCCTTGTTAAGCTTAGGTCCTAGGATTTTTCCCTTTATACAAGCTCCTTTCTCTCTGGGAAGGGCGGGGGTAGTTTATAAACTTAGGCACTAAGGCAACCTGTAGCTGTGGTGATCTGTGCATTATTTTCTTGGGCTTTCTCCCTTTCCCCTTCTTCTTCTTCTTCTAAGAAGAGCCTTGGACCAGGCATCAAGAGCCCCCTTACCCTCTAATTCTTGCTTGTCCTTTAGCAAAATACTTTCCTTCTGGAGACTCCAATATTCCTTCTCTCTAGAGAAGGGCAAACTTGAGATGAGTTCTGAGGCAGAGGGACAGCCCTGCGGATGGCCTCCCGCTCTGTATTACAATTGCATCATTAGATGGAAGCAGTCTGATGCAGTGGGAGCACAATTAAGCTCCCTTTCCTCGCAAAGGAGGCATTTGTTTCTATGTATTTCCAAATGTTAAAAGCACACAGTTCCTACAGCAATAAGATTTATTCATTCAGTCATTCATTCAACAAACGTGTATTATGTCCATATTTAACTGAAGTAAAGATGTGAGAGCCAGAGCCAAACAGGACCTTAGAAGTCAGGTTCATTTTACAGATGAAGTCATTTCTCAACCAGGGAAAGTGCTGACTTACTCAAGAAACTACAATTAGAAACAAAACCCAGGGATTATTAGTCCCAGTCCATCATTTTTCCAAAAAGCACACTACTGCTTAATATGAATTAAGAATCTACTTAAACTTAAATAGTGGTGGTGGTGTTTTACTTAAAGTTATCCTTTTTATTTAAAAAAATGTATTTGAAAGTGAAACATCAAATGCTAGTTTCAGTTCTCAGAGACAGTGATTTCTTTCAAGACATTGATGACGCTTTCAATATTCCTTGAGGACAGATTATTTTTGCTAAAAATTTCAGAGAGAGAAGAGACTCAGAGAGAAAGGTGGAGGTGGTTGGGGGCTCATGAGGTTCTTGAGGCCTACAGAATCAAGGAAATTCACTGGTAATCTAACTGTGGGAAGCCACACCGGGACCCTGAGGGGGTCTTCGTTCCTGCCTGTCTCTGAGAGTCCACAGCTGCTTTCCAAAACGTAGTTACTAGGAACAAATCAGCTTGAAACGCAATAACCACTTTAAGTAAGTTTCATTCGGCCCCGTGTCTTCTGAAGAACTGCCGCAACACCCCCCTAGGGAGAGCGGGCTTTTAAGGCTGTGGAAAGGTTCAGGGTGAACTGGGACCCCAAGGGAGGCAAAGGCGGTTATTAAAATAAGGAAAACGCTCCCTCTCCTTGCTGAGGCGAGGGAGGCTTAAAGAAGAACTCCGTGGGTCGCCTGTCTCACTCGCATCTAACCCAGTAGAGCCTGGCTCAGGTCTCCAAGGATTCCACAGGACACGGTGGGTGCCGGCGGGCTTACAGCCCACCTCCGTCCCGGCCGCCCATCAGGCCACGAGGGGGCTAAGAGGAGTCCGAGAGGCCAGAGAGGGGGCACTGCCTGCCCGCAGCCTCCTGTTCTAAACACCCGCCGCCCGCAAGCCGGGTCGAATCCCATTTCCGAAGGGCGCTTCCGGGAGACCAGGTGTCTCCGAGCGTCCCAGATCGCCGGTAACTGGGCACCGGACGCAAGCGCAGCCCTACCTTCCGTACCCCTACCTGCTAGACGCCTGGTGCGGTACCCGGCATGCGACCCCACAGCAGCGACGGCCACTCGGGCTGCCCTCGCCTTGGGGCTTGGGCACTGCAGGCCGACCAGAGGCTTCTAGCTCGCGCCGGGTGCGTGGGCCCTCCCCGGCCGCCTGTGCCACCCCGCTGCGCGACGCGCGGAGCCCGACCACGCCCGCGCGGACGGTCCAGGGGTGAGGAATCTCTAGTGGGGATTGAGGGTAGAGGGCGGCCGCCAGCGAGCTGCCCTCCGTGGTGGCGCCCAGCCTCCCCACGCTGGTCCCCCTCGCAAGGAGAGGTGGCCGGGAAAGGCAACGGACTGAGGAAAGCCGGCTCACTGGCCTCGTCGCCACCGCGTCCCTGAGTGCTCAGAACTTACCCAGCGAGCGCGCTGCCCAGATCTTTCCCCGGAGGCGCCCGCAGCATCTGCGACTCGGTGAGGCAAAGGAGCCGGCACCGCTTCGGACTGGCGCAGCCCAAGAGCAGGAGCACCGCGGGGAGCGCGGGCGGCGCCCCCAGGGCAGGCAGATCCCCACCGGAGCAGCTAGCCAACGGGCAACGCTTCTTGCAGGAAGGAGGGAGGGAGGCAGGCGAGAGGGAGGAGGGAAGTAAAGCAGGAGGGAGGAGAGGGGAAGAAGGGAGGGAGGAGGGAAGGAGGAGGGAGGGATCGCGGCCCCTCTCCCTCACTTATCAATCACCCCGCAGATTGCACCCAGGACGGGCATGTAAGAACCCACAAAGGAGCCGCTGCTCCATTTCTCTGACAAGCGCTGCGGAGCACTGCTCACGCCTCTCGGCCCCTCTTGCCTGGAACTCTGCCCAGCCCTTGCGGCTTCCACCCTGGGCTGCAGCTCGGGCTCGGTCAAGTGAAACAAGAATGGCACACAGTCGGTACCATGTCCAAAGGGAGACTAAGACCACTGGGTGGAAGTTAACGACAAGTGAAAGAGCAGTCAGCCGTCCGAGTTGGACACCCTCCGGGACAGCTGCCTCCCCTAACTAGTAAGCGCCCAATCTTTGGGAGTTCGCAGGCAGATATTTCAGAACTTCCTACGAGGATCGTAAACAAGGACTTTCAACATAATATAGAGCTGAACTCGAGTTGTGCACGTGTGTTAACAAAAGCAAGCCCTTAGCAGCGTTCCAGTGATCGATTCCCTTTATTCTTCACGACGACGTTGCTGGGGTCATCTAGAGCGTTATTTTTGCCATCTTCCCTTCCCTTTTCTCCTTTCTTCTTCCTCTTATTAGTAGTCCAGGTGGTTGTGATTCTATTAAAGGAAGGCGCTCTGTGAAAAGAGTCAATGTAGTTCAAGCGGGAGGTGCGGTTTTTGCCAAGAGCATTGCGGTTCCCCTTAAGACTTGCTTTCTCTAGGGTCTCTCCTCTACTCTTCCAGAGTATTAGAGATAAAGTTGCAGTTTGATAAATGTATGCCAGGAGTAGGGAGTTCATTTGATGATATTAAGGCATTTTCCCCTCCATCCTGTAGAAGAACGTCATTAATTCAAGTCGTCACCACCGCCTATCCTTTTCATGTCCATTAGAGTCTGCAAAAACCCGAATCCTTCTCAATATCTAAAAGCGTGGAGGTGGAGAGCAGATGGGGAGGCGAGGAGAGGGGTGCAAAATTAGACCCAAAATTACCTCTCCAGCTAGTGGATCTGCATTGGGATTTGTCTGTTTTCATATTTCCCGTACCTCACGTTCTCACAGCACTGACAACCACTTTATTCTTGTCCTTCCCGTGGGAATCTTTTGTGCTTCTCCTGTCCTCTCCTTCTTGGCTTTCTTTCATAATGGTTTTCTAAGGAGATTATGCTGGGCTTTTTGAAAAGAAAACTACTGGTAATCTTATATTATGAAGATGTACAGAGTTTGCTTTAATAATAGTCAAAAGAATTATAATCATATCTTTGGAGTTGTAAGGGTCATTACTGTTCCTTTTACTTCATTCTTGAGAAAGCCTTTTTGAAATGTTCCTACCATTCAGAAAAGCAACTTCAGAATAACATAGTTCTCACGTAAGCACATGGGCAGTGTATGTACGGTTATATATTCAGAAGCATTGCTCTTCTTTTTACAATATCCGTATTAGTGTAAACATCCAATGTGCTGTTTGCTACAGACTAACAACAGTGAACTGAGCACATCATATTATCAACTAAGTGAGGTCGGTTAATACTGTTACTTCTGTCTTGACCATATTTCTGACTGTGTCATCTGTTCATGTAGTTTTTAGTAGATGTTATAAACAACTGCAAAACACGGAGCTAAGAGGCCATTCGAATACAGAAATAATGAGACAGTCATGCTGAAAAACTGAGACAGTTTACTAAGAAGGGTGACGTGTCTGTAGCCAAAGGGAACATACAAAATAAGCAATAACTTCTATACAGATTAGAGGAGGAACATGGTATTAATGATGAAAAGTGATACTTTATTTAGATCCAGTAGTAACATGTAATAGATGGCATGCATCAATTTTAATTAGCCTTGTAAGCAAGTCTAACCCATTCACCAGCCTTTGAAAAGCATTTAGCAGCCTGCCTTTCCACATGGGACCACACTGATAGTAAGATAAAATTAAAAAGAGCAGACTTTTCTTTTTGTCAGCATAAAATTTTCAAGTAGGTAGATAGCTGTGCTTTGAATGCACAGACACAAAAATTGATGAGCAATATAAAACTTTCTGAGAGAGTTTTGCATAGACAGTTATAATGGAGGAGAGTTTGAAGTCTGTGAAAAATTTAAATATACCAATTTATTTGAAAGCTGCTTTATACTGAATTTTCCAAAAGTTTCTGTGTTAGAGGAAAATTTCCAAATAGAATTGAATACTAAAGATACCATATTCATGTACTTCTGTTGATTAATAAAAATCACATTACTCTTTTTTATAGTAGCACTGTAAATGTATCTTTATATCCATGTGCTGTTTTCTTTTTAAAAAACTTTTATTTTAGGTTCAGGTGTACATGTGCAAGTTTGTTATATAGGTAAATTTCATGTGGTGGGGGTTTGGTGTACTGTGAGCTATTTTCTACTGTAAAGTTCATGTTACTAAGCAGCACAGAGATCCCTGATTGGAAAACTAGTGGAAAAATAGAGAAATAAAACTAAGTCTTGCCTGGGTTTTTATAATTTCATTCTAAGATTAGAAGAAAACCAGAAATTTCATCTAGGATGAATGAAATAAAAGGTGCATATGTTTCCAGGATGATGCAAAGGATGTCCTATTACTGTGTAGTACATAATTTACCTGAGAATGTTGTTTTTTCAACTTCTTCACACCTATCTAGAACTAGAAAGCTCCAAAACATATCAAAGAAGACAAAATAGAAACATCGTGCAGAGTCAGTAATTCTAAGACAGATGTGCTGCATTTTCAGTGAACATTGTTTCTTTTCAACCACAGGTTTCAAAGAAGAGTTCCACAGAACAAATTCCTAAATAAAGAAACGCAACAAAGAGGACATGCCCTTAATATTAGTAATTATAGTTTACAGGATATTGTAGCCTTTTGTTCTTGATGTTATTGAAAAGGTGGATATTTTTAAATTCAATTCAATTATTTGGATTATTTGGCAGGCATTTTGGCTTGGTTGAAATAGTGCTGGGCCAAGACCCAGAGCAGTTTTTCTTTTAATCAAATACATATCCAAGCCCTTGGAGCCCAATGACCTGGGTTCAAATTCCACCCGTGCTACTTTCTCACAATGGGATGAGAACAGCATTACACCAATTTCAGTTCCCCATGTGTAAAACTGGCACCTACTATGTGGATTGAGTAAAGGTGGGGATGTATACAGAACTCTTGGAAATTGAACGGTGGTACATGTATGTGCAAATAAATCTTAAACTGAAAAAATTTTAAACTCACTTCTTAAAATAAATAAATTATACAAACCATTTTATATCTGTTTTCCATGTTTCTCATGACAATCCTCAACAGGCCAGCATGATTATCCAGACTTTACAAAAGAGGAAATTGAGACTCAGAAAATTTAAGTAACCTGCCCATACTCACATTCTTGGTGAAATGGTTGATTTTAGTCAGAAACCAATATCTTAATTTAAGTTGGATAATAGAATTAGCATTAGAAAAAATATTTAAGATTCCAGTTGGGGCCATGTAATGTCAAATATTTAAAAGAACTTCAAAAAATTCCACCTTTTATTTTACAGATGTTTTCAAATAGTTACATATATGTATACATCAGGGTTCAACCTCAACACTATTGATATATTTGGCCAAATGATTATTTGTTGTGGCAGCTGCTCTATGCAATGTAGAAGGATTAACAGCATCTCTGGCTTTTGTGTATATGTGTGTAATGTACATATGTATATTATATATAATACATGAAATTATATTAT
>NW_012118321.1:1646006-1651706 GCF_000951035.1 Colobus angolensis palliatus
CATTTCTAAAGAGTTACAGTCAGAGGAGCAGCTACTCAGGATTTGCATTAAGTAGTTCTGATTTTTAAAAATGTCATCATTTGTGAAGAGGACTAATCTATTAATAGGAACAAAATGGCAAGGATGACATACCCTAGATGTACCTGAAGTTATGATTTGCACAAAATAAAGCAGAGTTTAGAAATTGTAGGTTTAGAAATGAGGCAAGTAAGATATAGAATGTAAATAAAATCATTTCCAAGTAATAACTGGATGCAACATTCAACCATCACTGCAAATCAATGCGAGGAGAATGGATGCTTTTTACCTTGAATCCTGATGACTTATTACTCAGATGTGGTATCAATTGTTTTTGTCCCCTTCTATTTTTCATCTCCCAGGCAGTTTCTTAAGTGACAGTACAATTACATTTGGAACACAATCCTCTTCACCTGATTATGGTAAGTCAGGTAACCTCTTAGTCAGATGTAATGGCCCCAGGACATATATTAAGTAACTTTTGCATCTGCCTTTGGTCTTACTATATTCCTAAGCGAATTGAAAAGAAAATGAGCCTCAAGTTTTATGAGTTTTAGGTTACCTAAATATACTTGAAGTTCTCTTAGAAAAATAGCCTGAAGTTTATCTGAGGTAGAAGAACTATATGCAGTATCTCGAAAGCATCACTTTGTGGTAATCTCAGGAGACCATGACAATATTGAAAGCACAATTATCACCAAATTTTTCCTCCACCGTAGGCATCACCACAGCAACACAGGTACAGGAGTGGGGTCAGTGTCACTTTATTAATATTTTGAAAGAAGGCAAAAGCAAGCATTTTTTTTTTTTTTGCTACACATCGTTGCTTCAGAATAATGAATTCTGTATGCTGATCCTTTAGCTTTTCATATATAGGCCTAGTTGACCCAGGTTAGAGTATGGCACAATTAGAACTGGAAAATTTATTTGCCTTAATTTGAATATATTGAACTGTTCTATTTTAATGTATTTTTCAATAGAAATACTAATATGTAGGGAGCTCTGTACATGACTTCTAAATGATGAATACTGGTTATTATTTGCAGCAAGGAAAGACAACTGTCAAATTAATGAATTGATGTTCTGGTTACAATTTTTAAAAATATAATCATTCAATTTAAGATAACTCCTATACATGAATATAAATAAACATTGTATAACAATTTTGGCTAAACCTGGATCCTTGCTGTAAAGTTCCAGTTGCTTGGAATTCAAATATCATATGATTTACTGAAGGTTCTGAATGGATCTGCTTTGATTTATGTTGCAACGTTGGGGTGTATTGAATTCCATGAAATTGTTGATTTGTTATCTTTGCTATGACCATTAGTCAAATTCATTCTTGAGTTGCAATGCTGATATAGATCACAGCCTACCTGGCTTCATCAAGTTGTGCTTCTCTATGGTTTTTAAGTATGTGGTTTGGCTAAAATACAGTTCAGAGTTCGAGGACACAGATGGACCATAATACCTATATTAAATTAAACATCCAACTTTTTGATCAATTTTCAGTATTAATATGCAAAGCACCTGTATTAGTCTGTTCTCACACTGCTAGTAAAAACATATCCAAGACTGGGAAATTTATAACGAAAAAAAAAAGGGGGGGATTTAATGGACTCACAGTTCCACATGGCTGGGAGGCCTCACAATTATGGCAGAAGGTAAAAGGCATGTCTTACATGGCGGCAGACAAGAGAGAATGAGAACCAAGTGAAAGGGGAAACCCTTATGAAATTATCAGATCTCATCATGAGACTTACTACCACGAGAATAGTATGGGAGAAACCACCCCATGATTCAATTATCTCTCACCAGTTCCCTCCCACAAAACGTGGGAATTATGGGAACTACAATTCGAGATGAGATTTGGATGGGGTCAGTCAAACCATATCAGCACCTTAAATAATTTTAAAAACCCACCATAATATATTAATGTAACTGATAATTCTATGTAAAAAGTCTCAAAATACAGGGGAACAGGGCAAGTGATCTACAATTAAACTGCAGACTTACAAAGCTTCTTTCATGCATGTTCAATTCCTATCTTTCATTGAAATACCAAAGTAATGTCGTATTTAAGAATTTTCTACTTGCAAAATGCTGATGACTATTTTGGGTGTAAAACCACTTAATAGCCTAAGAGTTTGTGTTTTGTGTATGTGCCTATCTATCAATACCTTTTTCCTTCTTTCTTCCCTTCTTTTCTTCTTTTCTTTCTTTTAGAGTTGATTTGGGAATTCCTTCATTCACAGTTAGATGTTTTATCAACAAAAAGTATAAACACTACAGGGAGCAGTCTATATTCTGATAAAATGATTACTTGAAATGGGTCATCACTACATGTAAGTTTCTACAATAAAGATATCATCATGAATTTTTGTTGTTGTTGTTGACAGAGTCTCACTCTGATGCCAGGCTGGAGTGCAGTGGTGCAATCTCAGCTCACTGCAACCTCCACCTCTCGGGTTCAAACAAATCTCCTGCCTCAGCCTCCCAAGTAGCTTGGACTATAGGTGCATGTGCCACCATGTCCAGCTAATTTTTGTATTTTTAGTAGAGACGGGATTTCACCATGTTGGCCAGGATGGTCTCGATCTCTTGACCTCGTGACCTGCCTTGGCCTCCTAAAGTGCTGGGATTACAGGTGTGAGCCACCACGCCCAGCCATGATTGTTATTTTTGCTAAAATTTCCATAGGGTATTAGAATGGTAGGATGGGAAGGGGATCTAGATTCAGCATACCTTATTTTGTAGTTTGTGTTCATCTCCAACATCCATATCCCCTGGGCCCTTGTTAAACAGGAAGATTTCTGAGCTCCTCTAAAATCTTACCAAATATAACTTTCCGGAGGTGAAGTCTGGGAGTGGTATTTTTATAGGACTCTCAAGGGAATCTGATGTAAATGTCAAGATCCATTCTAGTCCAACACCTTCATTTTATAGATGGGGAAAAGGAGGCTCAGAGGGGTGAAGTGACTTTATTCAGTCATACAGGCAGAGTCAAAAGAAAAATTCACATCTTCCAACCCTCATGTAAGTGCCTCTGCTTGGTTGCTTGGTGTTTTGATACTTTAATTTTAGAATTATATTTTTTTATTGATGTTCAGCATTAAAATTTACCATAGCACAATACACTCTGCTTATGAACCGTGTGATAATAGGCCTGCAAAAAGTGCATGCTTGGTCAGCCACATTAAGCAATACCATTTTATTTTCAAATTCTTTTAACTAAAAGTTTATTGCTTATGTTGTGCTTTGGGATAAACTACATAAAATGGAATAAAATGCTTGGTAAATAGTTATTGAATTTTAAAAAAGTGAGCACAAATCTCCATATTGAGTTTGGAAAGATTTACTTCATTATTTTCACACACATGCTAAAATGTCAAACTTAATGAAATCTGAAGTAGCTTACTTTTCATGCTATCATTTACTAGATCTACTGAATAATTCTGAGGATCTTGCAGGGAGACCCGGGTCCATAATAGCTTCTTTTTTTCTCTTTCATTTTGCATCTTCTTCATTTCAAAATTTTGAGTAGAGTTATGTAAGTCCTTCAGAGTAGGCCTCTGATGCATGGCGGCTGAGAACATTATCATGAAACTCTCTTGACCTATAAGTGTCAACTTCAAGAAAATTTCTGCTACAAACTTTTGAAGATAAAATAGAACATCTAATGAACATTCAGAAGAGGAAGATATATATCCATTTCAAGTAAGCTGACCTGGATTTCAGCTTCAGGATCTCTTCTTGACACATTTATAACTCATTTTAATTGCTAATAGGTACTGTGTGTACACACCCAAGGCAGAATGGGACTAAGCCTCTCAGATTTACAAAGGTGAATTAACTTAAAATTAAACAATAGGTTTTTGTGAAAAGACATTTCATTTGACATAATCTAATACTGAACCAAATAGATGTGATTGACAAGCCCCAATTATCCAAGAAAGTTGAAAGGACTAGTGACATTTTTATGCCCCATCTACATTACTTTAATTATTTAAAAGGGGAATTTGGTGATTTCATTTGCATAAAGTGCAGGTAGTAGAAAGTATGTGGGCTTTGGAGTCAAACAGATCTGGATTTGAATTCCAACTCAACTGTCTAACCAAGAATGTGAGTAGGAGTGTGGGCATGTTACTTAAATTCCCTGAGTCTCACTTTCCTCTTTTGTAAAGTCTGGATAATTATACTGACCTAGTGAGTATTGTTGTGAGAAACATAGAAAAAAGATATAAAATGTTTCATACTGTACCTAGCATTTAGTAGGTGAAAAGGGAAACATGTTATCCTCCAAGTGTCCTTAGCTTGGTCCATAGAGCAGGGAATACCATCCTTCTGGAAATAATAGGAAGAGCCTCTCTCTCTCTCTCTCTCTCTCTCTCTCTCTCTCTCTCTCTCTTCTCTCTCTCTCTTCTCTCTTCTCTCTTTTCTCTCTCTCTCTCTTCTATCTTTCTCTCTCTCCTCTTCCTCCTCCTCCCTGCCTCCCTTCTCCTCCTCCTCCTGACTCCAGGAAAGAAGTGATCTCCCTGGTGAGTTTGAGAGAAGAATCTGAACAAGCTTAGCTCACCGTTTTTTGTGTCCACTTTTTTCTTTCCAGGGCCACCTACTCTCAGATCATGCCCAGCACTGCCTGGGACTGGATGGCTAAATTTAATTCAGAAGTCTTTGCTGGGAAGTCCAATTATGGCCAAAGACCAAACCAAGTTATTGAATTTATTGTTAACAGTAATGAAGCTAGTATTTTGAGCTCCATCTGTCTGATACTTGCATTTACTTCTTAATTAGTTATGAAACCACAGTGTATTTAAAACAGTTAACATGATCGCCAGTTGCCCACCAGTGGCAGTCAATAAATTATAGCTATTATCACAGAAGTTTTTGACTGTACCCTCATGCTTTCTGTAGTAATTTGATCTATTCAATATACAAAATGTCTATAACTTAATGAACTCCTTGTAGTGTATTGCTGTATACTTTAATTCGTTATTAATTAATTAGGAGAAAAATGGCCATTAGTATCTCTTATCTAGATGAGTAGCGTAACTGCCTCACAGTTTCTCAAAAGTGAAATTAACTTCAAATTGAGAAGAAATGTTAGGTTTGCTTCTCTCTCAAGGTCAATTTTGCTGAGTCATACATTGTATGTATTCTTTCTAAGCCCAGACAATGTCTAATATATCAAAAGTAACTGGATTTAGAGGTATTATGAAGTAATAGTCTTCATCATAAAAAGACCAATTCTCTTATTGTAGCTTCACCTGGTTTGTGAGAAAATGTGCACGTGTGTGTGTGTATGAGTGTATGTGAATTTAATTGTCATTTATATTTTGTGACATGAATATAGCTAGTGGCAGAACACAAATGTGTGAGTCCAAGGAAAAATATTTGCAGTAGGATCCTTACTCCTTGGTAGGTCAAAGAGTTCTTTATCTTTTTGTTTTAATTAAGATAATGAAGGACTGAAAAACAGAGACAAGAGAAATACAGACAATAACATACAAGATCCCTTGTTCCTACCATGTAAATTGACTGTGTTAAAAAGACCAGAAGCAAATGTGAATATTATCAATATAAAAATAAACAACATAAAAGGCCGGGCGCGGTGGCTCAAGCCTGTAATCCCAGCACTTTGGGAGGCCGAGACGGGCGGATCACGAGGTCAGGAGATCGAGA
>NW_012118321.1:1651831-1691405 GCF_000951035.1 Colobus angolensis palliatus
GGCACTCCAGGCCGGGCGACAGAGCAAGACTCCATCTCAAAAAAAAAAAAAAAAAACATAAAGATGAAGTTGGTTTGTATCTTCTCACCTGTTTCATTCTTTTTACCTCTCCCCAAATGCAGACATGTTGATGCACATAGATCCAGTTTCTTTTAGATAAATACATACATATTTACTCATGAGCAATATATAGGCTTGTTTTGTGAGGAAAGTAATGTATGTATTATTATCTATTTTAACTCATTTCTTTTATATTTTTCCATGTTGCTACATAGACACCTATTTAATAACTCAGTTTAACTACAACATAGAAGTCATCATATAAATACATCAAATTACACGTATCAATTCTCCTAAGATGTTTCCAACTTTTTCACCAATACAAACAAGCCACATTCTTGCAATAAATACCTTTCCTCCTCATCTTGCCTTCAGTGTTCTGAGTAGGTGCCTTTTTATCCTTCTGTAGTGCAGACTCCTGTTTTTTATCCCATAGCATTTAACACAATTTATAACATTATATTTAGTTATTTTATTTGCCTCCAGTGTTCTGTGTAGGTGCCCCTTTTTTTTTTCTTCTATAGTTCGGACTTCTGTTTTTTTACTCCATGGCATTTAACACAATTTATAACATTGTATTTAGTTATTTTATTTATTGTTTACTTCTTTTACTTCTTCTTCTTCTTCTTCTTCTTTTTTTTTTTTTTTTTTTTTTTTAATGAAGTCTCGCTCTTGTCGCCCAGGCTGGAGTGCAGTGGTGTGATCTTGGCTCACTGCAACCTCCACCTCCCAGGTTCAAGCGATTCTCCTGTTTCAACCTCCCGAGTAGCTAGGATTACAGGCGCCTGTCACCACGCCTGAAAAATATTTTGTATTTTTAGTAGAGACAGGGTTTCATCATGTTGGCCAGTCTGGTCTCTAACTCCTGACCTCAGGTGATCTGCCCGCCTCAGCCTCCCAAAGTGCTGGGATTATATGCATGAACCATCTCTCCTGGCCTACTGTTTACTTCTTTTTAATGACTAACTTACTCACTAGATTGGCCTGTATGCAGGAACTGCATTTGTTTTTGCTGCATTTTAAATGACTGTCATATAGCATATGCTCAATAAATATTTGTTGAATAAATGAAAGAAATCAGAACAACGAATGGATGACGTTTTCCTTAAAAAGGATCATCTGTCAGGAATTTCCTTATTCCTTTACAAAAACGTATTTCTGGCAGGCCTGCACCAACTGGTTAGCTAAAAAATACCTAGACCTCTTTGGTTCCCCCTTGTTACTGTGGCTTAGATTTAATCTTGGATTTCTCCTATGTGAGATATAATCCAAGAAACCAGACCATGTTTCATAGATATGTCATTTCCCTGAATCTTAGAGTCACCAGTAATAGAAGTGAGTGTCATTGTTTGGGAATATAAAGTCATCCTCAGAAGAAGATGGACCTTAAGACAAGCAAAAGCTACTACAGCAGATTTTACATTACCAGTAGCCTTTTAGTGACTGTTCTCCATTGCTTGGTTAGTCAAAGGAGCCCAATTTTCATTCCAGGACATTGCCTCCCAGAATGAATGCTATCATTCCCAACTTCTTTGCAGCTAAGCAAAGCCCTGTCACTAAGTTCTGGCCAATGAGAGTGGAAGTGTCATTTGGGAGCTGTGGGAAGTCTTCTTTAAAAAGGAAATGATTGTCCTTGTTCTGTGCTCCTTTGATACTGTTTCCATGGCCATCTTGGACCATAAAGACTAGGGCTACGCTCTAGGGTGGTGGAACTCATTCCCAGAACATGCTGGAGTCCCTTAGGACCATGCAGAACCATCATAGTAGCCCTCAATTGCCTATCTGTGGGCATTCTTTTATGTTAACTTTTATTTTAGGTTCGGGGTGCATGCGCAGGTGTGTTACATAGGTGAACTCATGGGGGTTTGTTGTACAGATTATTGTCACCCATGTATTAAGCCTAGTACCCACTAGTTATTTTTCCTGATCCTCCCCCTCCTCCCACCCTCCACCCTCCTATAGGCACCAGTGTGCCTTGTTCCCCTATATGTCTCCATGTGTTCTCATCGTTTAGCACCCACATAAAAGTGAGAACATACAGTATTTGGTTTTCTGTTCCTGCATTCGTTTGCTAAGGATAATGGCCTACAACTCCATCCATGTTCCTGCAAAGGGCGTGATCTCATTTTTTATGGCTGCATAGTATTCCGTGGTATATACATAGTACATTTTCTTTGACCAGTGTGTCATTGATGGGCATTTAGGTTGACTCCATATCTTTGCTATTGTGAATAGTGCTGCAGTGAACATACACGTGCATGTGTCTTCATGATAGAACAGTTTCTATTCCTTTGGGTATATACCCAGTAATAGGATTGCTGGGTCCAATGGTAGTTCTGTTTATCTTTTGAGTAATCACCCCACTGCTTTTCATAATGGTTGAACTAATTTACATTTCCACCAACAGCATATAAGCATTCCCTTTTCTCTGCAACTTTGAAGCACCTGTTATCTTTTGATTTTTTAACAATAGCCATCTGGACTGGGGTAAGATTGTATCTCGTTATGGTTTTGATTTGCATTTCTCTAATGATTAGTGATGTTGACCTTTTTTCATATAACTGTTGGCTGCATGTGTGTCTTCTTTTGGAAAAAGTGTTCATGTTCTTTTCTGACTTTTTAATTATTTGTTTTTTGCTTGTAAATTTGTTGAAGTTCCTTATAGGTTCTGGATATTAGACCTCTGTTGAATGTATAGTTTGCAAATATAAGCTCCCATTCTGTAAGTTGTCGCTTTACTCTATTGTCAGTTTCTTTTGTTGTACAGAAGGTCTTTAATTAGGTCACATTTGTGAATTTTTGTTTTTGTTGCAATTGCTTTTGGAATCTTTACCACCACAAAATCTTGGCTAGATCCTATGTCCAGAATGGTATTGTCTAAGTTATCTTCCAGGGTTTTTATATTTTGGGTTTTACACTTAAGTCTTTAATCCATCTTGAGTTGATCTTTGTATATGGTATACAGAAGGGGTCCAGTTTCAATCTTCTGCATGTGGCCAGCCAGTTATTCCAACATCATTTATTGAATAGGGGGTCCTTTCCTCATTGCTTATTTTTGTCAACTTTGTCGAAGATCAGATGGCTGTAGATATGCAGCCTTACTTCTGGGCTCTCTCTTCTGTTCTATTGGTCTATGTGTCTGTTTTTGTACCGGTACCATGCTGTTTTGGTTACTGTAGCCCTGTAATATAGTTTGAAGTCATATTCTTTTTTAACATGAGAATTAAAATCCCACATTCAGGTGACACTAATTCAAAGAGATATGTTTAGTTAAAGCAATACCATCTTAGAAATCTTGCCTTTTGACAAAAAATATCTATGCAAACTGGCACAGAAGCCACTTAATAGCTATGTAAACCTAAGAAGCTAACTCTTAAGGCTTACTTTTTTCTTTTATAAAATTACAGGATAAACTCAAAATTATATAAATTCTTTGTCTGCTATAGAATTCTGCCACTAGATCTAAATACAATCACTCTGGATTGTTTTGGGGCTAACATTCAGAAGAAATAAAGCCTGTCTTTACAGCTTGGCAAAAGTTCATTAATTGGATTTTTTTTTTTTTTTTTGATCATTTGAATGCAGGGTAGCCTGAAGTTTATCTTTGTACTATCTAAAAAAAACCCTCAACAAATCTGCAAGGTAATTGTTGGCTTACTTGAGCAACCAACTGCTTCCTAATTGAAACTTGGCAGCTCCTATTTGCATAAAAACAGTTAATGTACTAATTTTAAATGATTTTTTAAAAATCCATTTGCTAAAATAGTCTGGCAAGACCTCATAATGTTACTCATATTGTAGTGAGGTGGTCCAAGACAGAACCTCAATATTTCTGATTCCTTGATGACTGGTAGTAGGGATAAAACTGCTTTTCCAAAATTGCAGGAAATTAGCTTCCTGGGGCTGGAAAAGTAAAAATGGGGCTGTGCCTTTCTTGTCCTTCTAGAAGGGATTACTTGTGAGCCTTATTGTCATGCAGAAGAATGTTAAGTACTTATTCTTTGTCCTCTGGTATTGGAAGTAATCTAAGTGTAAATAATTCATAGTGGGATGCTAACTTATTCTAATAATAAAAAATATATACTTTTGGTAGGGGTGAGGGGGTGGGAATCCAAGCCCTAGTTGATATCTAGAGATTTTCTATTTCCTCTGGCCTGACCTAGGACAAATATGTTCAAGATTTTGGGAACTGGAAAGAGAAAGATAATCAGAAGAAACTCTGGCAGCTGGCTTGCAAGAGACCCCACATATTGTTATGTGTCCTGTGGGTTTTAGGAGCAGCTATTTCTAATATTAAGCTAAATTTTCCTTTCTGAATTGTAATATTCTTACAAAATTCTCAAATTTCCAGTACAATGTGTTAACCACCAAACCTGATCGCAGGTTCGTGTTAACACTACCCTTGGGGAGGGGAGAAAGGGACTCTGCTGTTGAATTCAGACAGAAGTTTTTGAGAACTGGTGTGGCTTGACTTACTAGTAAGCAGATAGATGAGATTCAGGAGTGATCCAGAGACATTGGAAACAGCAGTACGGAAACAAAAGAAACAAGTAGAACAGATAAATTCGTACTCTCCAAGAATCACTCAAAATACACAGGAGGGCTCTATATTACTCATGGTCACCTGGGTGAAGTTGCAAGTTATTTTGGTTAGATGTTTAAGAAAGGTGATTTCTAGAAGGCTAGAAACTTGGGGCACTAGGTTTCCAATGATAATACAACTGTCATTTCTATTAATTGTCTATTCTAGTCCCATTGCAACATGCTTGATATACATAATCTCATTTATTGCTCCAAACACATATAAAAGGTAGCACTGTCTTTATTACCAAATGAGGAAAATGTTTAGAAATACTTTGATAATTAGATGTTTGTCTTATTTTATGTTCTTGTAATAGAAGTATATTTATTTAACTCTTTTTCACCAGTTAATTCTGGCCTTCTTTGCAGTGGAATTTGAATTGGCATTTTGATAGGCAGATTATAATACAACTGGTATAAGTTATTGATGGATAGAATTCATTTCCAAGAAGAACATAGAAATATTTATGCAATTCCAACATGTTTTTAAAATATTAATTATACTTAAAATATGTAAGGGAAGAGTTCTTATGGCTTATAGTTAAACTAGACTTTTTTTATAATTGTATTTCTTGTTATAAATCATGATGCAAAATAACAAAGAGAATATTGTGTTTAATTTTTTAGCATTAAATGACTAAAAGTTACTGGGATTTATTAATAAGATTTATGATTTGCATTCTATTACCATTTATACACTGAGTAGAATGAATGTTTATTCCCAATATGGTATACTATATGCAGCAAAAAGAGGCTACTTTAGTAATGAATAATAAAGTCAGAGAAAACCCTCATGATGAGCAATATTTCAGTTGCCGAGTCTGCTGCTTTTCTTAAATCCATTTATTTTTACTACTTTGCTACTCTTTCCCTATGAAGGGCTTAATACTTCTTTTTTCTTCCTTAGCCAACTCAATAGTTAAAGATTATATGGAGAAATGCACTTAAGTGTAAGTGGAAATGCCTGGTTGTGAAAGTCTATTGGCTTTTCTTAAAATTAGGAGAAATATTTATAGTCATACAAAAGCAGAGTTGGTTGATTACAAAGAAGAGTAGACTATGAACTTAAGTGAGCTACTTTTGTCACCTTATCACATGCACAATGGCACAAAGTTGAGTTGTGATATGCTATAATTTGAGAAAGGAGTGATTATAGCATCTTTATCATTCTCCCGCCCCCAGTACCTGATAACTCCCCCCACTGAATCACTTAGGAAGCTCTTGGAGTTGTGTGCCTGATGTATGGCAAAACTGTAGCCTCCCAGATTCATTGTGGATTCAAGTAAGAGGGAGAGGTGGTCAAGCTGCCTAAAGACAAAACAGGTCATAGCATAGGCAGAGCTTAAGCTAGAGATCAAGGCAGATAGAGAAGTGGTGGGGGCACTTGTGGATAGGTTGACAGAACTAGAACCAAAATCTTATTCTTGGGCAGGAGGCAAAGTAATTTAAAATGACTTGGCAGATTGCAGCAGCATCCCCAAGAAAAGTCTAGATAGAAACAGTGGACAGGAGGCTGTTTCACTGAGCATAAGGTAAGAATGGAGCAGGCCTTCAGACGGAGTTTGAGATTGGGGTCTTGGTCCAACAGGACTCATTTCCAATGGGTCTTGTGGCTTTTCCAAGGGTTTACAGCAAAACTTACCTCCCAGAATATAAAGGGTCAAAACCTCTTTGGACTGACAGTTTCTAATCTCCAAGGAAGGAGGCTGGATGTCTGCCCTCTGAGAAGTCCCCAGTGCCCATTGCATAAAATGATAACACATTCTCTGGATGTGTTATAGTCTGGGCATGGGGTTTTGGGGAGTGTTTGTGAACCACCTGGGTACAAATTCCTCCTCAGGGTCATTGCCTCCATACTCTATTTTTACAAAATTCTCATCTAAGGGTCCAAACTTCTCTCTCTCTCTTAGGTCCTGACAGCTAGAATCTTGGCAGTATATTTTTTAAAGATGCTATGTTTCTTAAGCCTAGCATCATCTTAGTTGTATAAAAAATGTACAGGCCAGGCACGGTGGCTCACACCTCTAATCCTAGCACTTTGGGAGGCCGAGGTGGGCAGATCACCTGAGGTTAGGAGTTCAAGACCAGCCTGACCAATATGATGAAACCCTGTCTCTACTAAAAATACAAAATTTAGCTGAATGTGGTAGCAGGTGCCTGTAATCCCAGCTACTCGAGAGACTGAGACAGGAGAATCACTTGAACCCGGGAGGTGGAGGTTGCCGTGAGCTGAGATTGCGCCATTGCACTCCAGCCTGGGCAACAAGAGTGAAACTCTGTCACAAAAAAAAAAAAAAAGAAAAGAAAAGAAAGAAAGAAAAGAAAAGTATAGTACTGGCAATATCTCTGATCATTGTCTCTGCCATCTCTTTTATCTCTAATTCAAGGCCTTATACAGATGTCAACAAATATTTATTGAATGTGTTTTAGATAAACTTATCAGTATTCAGCACTATGAGAGATAAAAAGGCACTCGTCATATAGTAATTTCCATGGAGGACTGTGCGGTCTTGGAGAAAGAAAATATACCCACAAATATTGAAATAACAATTCACAGCAGTATGTAATTACAAACCAAAGTAATGTGACAGCCAATTAGTATTGCGTGGTTTGGAGTGATCCCAAAAATTTCATGTGAAGATGGAAGAATCTCTAGGGCTTAAAGAATAAATGTTTGAATTTGTATGGGAAAGAAGGGTAGTAGAATCTACTTATTTATCTGACAAACATATATGATGCTTACTATATACAAGGTGCTCTTTTGAGTACATCACAAGTAGTAACTCATTTAAGGCTCACAACAACCCGATGAGGAAGACCAAATCATTAGAAAACCGAGGCACAAGTAGGTGACAGAACTTACCCAAGATCATACAACTACGTAGTGGAGCTGGAAGTTGGACTCAGATTGTCTGACTCTAGAATTGTACTGCTCAATCTAGAAGTCACTGGTGTCTATTTAAATTTAAATGTACTAAAATTAAATAGAATTAAAATTCAGTTCCTTGATTGTACTAACCACATTTCAAGTGCTCAAGAGCCACATGTGGCTAGTGGCTACTATAGTGGACAGCATAAACATAGAACATTTCCATCATCACAGACATTTCTGGTGGACAGCACTGGTCTACCACCCATGCATTTAACCATTCCTCTATGCCATCTCTTTCTGAGGTAACGGTATGAGCAAACATGTGGAGGGTGACTGCATATTTATGTGTCCTTGTATAGATAAATACCTTGGGCTACAAGAAAGATCAGAAGAAGACTATTTTGTGAAAACAAGAAATGAAGGCTGGTCTCGAATGCCAGGCAAGAAACTTAATATAATCCTTGTATTAGTTTTATATCACTGCCTGACAGATTAGCACATAATTAGAAGCTTAAAACAGCACACACTTATCTCACAGTTTACATGGGTCAGGAGTCCAGGCATACTTAGCTGGATCCTCTGCTCAGGGTCTGAACAGGCTGCAACCAAGATGTCTGACAGGGCTGTGGTCTCATCTGAAGTTTGGATTTTTCTCCCAAGCTTGTTGGTAATTGGCAGAATTCAGTGTCTTGGGTCTGCAGAACAAGGCTTTCAGCATTTAGTCGTTTTGCCATTCCCTGTCACATGTTCCACTATACAACATGACAGTCAACAGGAAAGTATCTCCTGCTGCTTCTCCTGTCTCTGAGATCTGGGCTCAGTTTTCAAGGGCTCATCAAGGAAAATCTCCCTTTTGATTAACTTAAAGTCAATTTAATAGAGACCTCAATTCGTTATATCTACAAAATCTCTTTACCTTTCCTTGTGTCATAGCATACTCACATACTCATGTGAGTGAAATCCTATCATATTCAAGTATTGCCCATACTCAAGGGGATTCTATAAAGTTCATACACCAATGGGGTCTTTTAGAATTCTTGACACAGTTTCATACGTTTTAAGAAGTAAATGAGTTTTTCTGAGTAGGGATGTTATAAGGTGGAGCTGTTATGCTTTCAAGAAGCTGTTTATTTCCTTTTAGTTATTTGACCTTCAATTAACATATTATATCAATTTATAACCTTACTCTTTTGGTCAAACAATCTTGTCTATGAATATATAATCCTAGAAGGAATATTTACATGCCTTTTCCACCTAATTATGCTTAAAAATCAAAATAATAACATTTTGGCTTTTTTAAATTACAAAAGTGACATGCTTATTGTAAAAACAGTAAAATGATACAGAAGCATATTAACTATACAGTAAAATATAAAATTAACCTACCCCCTATGAATGTCTCCTTTCTCACTCTCCAGAGATATACTCTTTCAAATTTTTCATGAAGCACGTACAAACACGCATGCTTCGTGTGTTTTATTTTTATACTTATTTTCTGCAGTGTAGCATGGATACAAACATATACATATTCTTATAGAGAAATAGAGACAGACATAAAATTATGAATGTGAAGATTTAAAGAGATAGTTCCAAAGGAAAAGCTATTATAAAGAATAAATGTTCAGATATAACTCCTTATCTTATCCCTATAATAAATTGTTGTTTGGTCTAACCCTGATTTTAGCCTCCTTAGAACTCAGGAGAACCCATCTCTAAACTCACCTGAATCTTTAATCTGTGTTTTATGTCAAGAGCTATTTGCAGACCATAATCACAGCTCCGGTGCTTTAAAGCATCAAGGCAATTCGATATCAAAAGGATTTGACTTTGTTCTTTCTAGGTAGACAGACAAAAATACCTACTTGAAATAATCAAATGGCAGCAGAGTTAGCTCTCTAATCCCCACTTTCTCTCTGGATTAGGGAGGATGAAGAAGAAAATGTTCAAGGAGACGAAAAACATCACATCTCTCTGAAGTCAAATACCCATGGCTTTTTGATACCCTTGGCTTGTTGCAGAGACTCAGTCATGTCACTGGTTCTAGCACCAACCCTGTTCCTTAGGCAGTCAGGATTTAAGAAGCTGAGCCAGATGTTTTACTGTAAATCATCTTTTCTGCTCATACTAATATGATGACTGAGTTCTAACAATTGCCTTCTTGTCTTGTTCCTTATTATTAAGGTAGCATGTGGGGACATTTTGTGAAGGAAAAGGGATGCTATTGATAACTAAGTTGAGACCACAAGTTTAAAGCTGAAATGTCACGTGCAAACTTGGCATATAATTGCTCTATTTATGATGAATTAGTATCAATGAATGATGACAATCATACTGCACTTTCATTGAGGATTTTCCTGGTAGTGTAAGAAACACTTTCTCTTACTGTGTCTCAATCCTCACATCCAACTACCCTATGGGATAGATGCTAGTATCCTTTTCATTTTACAGATTAGGACCCCAAAGCATAGGATAGTGAAGTCATCTAAGTTCCCACAGCTGAGTTCCCACATGAAGAGAAAAACTGCAGGGATTTAGAGAGAATGAATGGTTGTATCAGTTCGCTTGTAAAGAAGGATGGGGGCTGAAATGAGAAAAATGAGTGATGCTATCGATGAATTCCATAGCTGGTATGGCAACACCTTCAGCTGGGACAGTTTTTGAGGGGACAGTTTCTTAAGGAGGCCAGGAAGATATGGGTTAATGGATTATTTTTGTCGCCAGTGCTGAGTGATTCTTCTTTGGAGGACAGTCCATTATTGGGAAGATGAGACCCACCCATCACTTCAGGCTCCCTTCCAACACCCCAGAATCTCATCTGTAGCATGTGAGGCCAGCAGTACACTGCAATGCCAGATAACCCAACCACATCAGCAGTTCTCCAATGCCATTCTTCTCTACCTACAGAACTTGTTAGGACCAAGCCAGGCTAGGTAATTTATGTCTGTTTATGTAGTCAGAACTCCAGTAGCACTTCCTCTGCATCCCTCATTTTAGCTCTAAACATGTCACCTTTTATTACCCCCCAGGTATTTCTTGTATTAGTCTTATCTCTTAGAACAGATGGTAAGCAGCTTATGGGCGGGGATCATACCCTTTTGGCATCTCTCCAAGTGACTGCTACAGTGCCAAGCACAGATACTCAATGAGACTTATTTTCCCCCCTTTTGTACTAGTTTTCAAATGCTGTTGTAATCAATTACTACCAACTGGGTGGCTTAAAACAATACACATTTATGATCTTATAGGAAGTCAGAGGTCTGAAATGGGTCTCACTGAGATAATATCAAGGTATTGGCAGGACTGCCTCCTTTTGGAGGTGCCAGGACAGAATCCATTCCTCGCCTTTTCCAATTTCCAGAGACCACCTGCATTCCTTGGCCTGTGATGCCTTTCTAAACCTTTTAAGCCAACAATGCTGGTCCAATTGTTCTCAGACTGAACTATTATAACCCTGCTTCTGGCGTCCCATCTTTTTCCCTGATTCTAACTCTTCTTCCCTGTTTTGCTTGTTAGGATCTTTGTGATTACATCAGACCCACCCAGAAAATCCAGGATAGTCTCCCCTTCTCACAATCAGGCGGTTAGCAGTCCAAATTCTACCTATAACTTTAATTCCCCTTTGCCATGTAATGAAACATATTCACAGGCTCTGGGGATTGGGATGTGGACATTTTTATGGGGAGCCTATATTCTGCCCCATATCTTTTAATTTTTTTTTGAAAAATGTTCAAATATACACAAATGTAAAGAGAGATAGTAATCCTCTTTACTCTTCTCACAGCTTTGGACTTAGTTGACTTTTGAGGATTATTCTGTGAGTGGTTTGAATATTATTTCATACAATGAATACTGCTCAAACTTCTTTCTTTCTTATTTATTTTGTAGAGACAGGGTCTCAGTATGTTTCCCAGACTGGTCTGAAACTCCTGGCTTCAAGTGATCCTCCTGCCTTGGCCTCACAAAGTGCTAGGATTGCAGACATCACCCACTGCACTCAGCTCAACTTTATTTCTAAAGTATTTCCATTTCTTGTTATATAAAGTTGAGATTTTAAAGTGTTGTTTCAGAGTTATTTTGTAGATTTTATTTAATATTAATAATAGCTATAAATGTTAAATGGATATTTATAAGTACCTTTAAGGCAGAATATGGTATTTGACATTTGATTTTTTGTATGTATATATACAAAACCCAATGCTTGGGTTGTAGTTTATATTTTAAGACAATCTATTAGGTTGCTGTAAAAGCAAGAGTGGTTTTTGCAATTACGTCTGCACCCAACCTAATAAAACCAAAATTACTTTTGCACCCAACCTAATATATTATTGAACCTAACAACACATAGTTTTTTCTGTTGTTGTTATTGTTGTTTTTTTGACAGAGTCTCACTCTGTCGCCCAGGCTGGAGTGCAGTGGCACGATCTCAGCTCACTGCAACCTCTGCTTCCTACATTCAAGCGATTCTCCTGCCTCAGCCTCCCAAGTAGCTGGGATTACAGGCACATGCCACAATGCCCTGCTAATTTTTGTATTTTTAGTAGAGATGGGGTTTCACCATGTTGGTCAGGCTGGTCTCGAACTCCTGACCTCAAGTGATTCGCCTGCCTCGGCCTCCCAAAGTGCTGGGATTACAGGCATGAGCCACCGTGCTGGCCAACAACATATAGTTTTAAAGTAGTAATGGCTTCAGTTGTATGCACTTCCGTAAGAATTTATAAGATTTAAAATGTAAAAAGCATTTTTAAAATTCCTTGATAGCTCCACTGTAAAGTATTCAGATGCTGTTTTGCATTGGTGCTGTCATTCTTCCTTATCTATTCTAGAGCCTTGTATTACAAACCACAATTCTAGCCAAGAGACCTACTCTGACCGGTGTTCAGCCTTTGCTGTCAATATTTATGACAGTAGATCTGACTTTGTGTATTTTATATACACGTGTGTTTGTATTAGTCAGGCTAATGCTCATTTTTGGCAGTAGCATACCACCTGAAATTTGCAGTACTGTAACTTAATATGGGTTTATTTCTTGTTTGCAACAAATGTACAAATGAGCTGCAGATATATAATGTGCATATATGTAAGGTTAGACTGCAAAATGTAGTCTTTCTGTGTGTCCTGGAGAAAAATGAAAATACATGGTGAATGCATAGTATTTTTTCTGCAACATTTTGTGAAGAGGATTTTCAGATCTTAGATCTGGAAGAGAACTTTTGTTATAGCATCTTATTTTATGGAGAGGAAATTGAGGTACAGTTGAGGGGGTAGCCTTGCCTTAAACAAGAAAGTGCCAGGCCAATATCCTAACATCTAGTATCTAGATAGCAAGTGGAGTTAATTCACACCCTTTCTAGCATCATCTGGTCTAATCTTCTGCTTAGTGGAAAATGGAACTTCCTCAAAAGTACCCCTGACATCCCTATAAGGAAAAGTTGATTCTTTTTGAGTTAAAGAGTGAAGACAGGTACACATTTGCAAATACTGAAATAAATGTGGATATGTAACTTCCTAATATTTTAACATAAATTTTAGCTCTTAAGTCATGAAGTAGCATGGCATTAGTATTATTTTATGCTGCTGAAAGGTTTTCATTTGCTTATTAATGAGTCTTGTTAACATTAAGTAGCATTTAAAAATATGCATGAGATATAAAACTAGAATACTTAATATTCATGCTTGTTATACTTTCACATCTTGACAAAGAGGTCAGGGAGGAAATGGCGTTTGTGTTCTGCAAAACCACTATTTCCTTTTTTAAAAAAACTTATTTTAGGTTCAGGGGCACATGTGCAGGTTTTGTTACGTAGATAAATTCCCTGTCACAGGGGTTTGTTGTACGATTATTTCACCACCCAGGTACTAAGCCTAGTACCCAATGTTTACTTTTTCTGCTCCTCTCCCTCCTCCCCCTCCTCCACCCTCAAGTAGACCCAGTGTCTTTTGTTCCCTTCTTTGTGTCCATTTGTTCTCATCCTTTAGCTCCTACTTATAAGTGAGAAGATGTGGTATTTGGTTTTTCTGTTCCTATGTTAGTTTGCTAAGGATAATGGCCTGCAGCTCCATCCATGTTCCTGCAGATTACATGATCTCATTCTTCTTTGTGGCTGCATAGTATTTCATGGTGTATATCTACCACATTGTCTTTATGCAATCTGTCATTCATGGGCATTTAGGTTGACTCCATGTCTTTGCTATTGTGAATGGTACTGCAGTGAACATATGTGGGCATGTGTCTTTATGATAGAATGATTTATATTACTTTGGGTATATAATAAGTAATGGGATTGCTGGGTCAAATGGTAGTTCTGTTTCAAGTTCTTTAAGGAAGAGCCACACTGCTTTCCACAATGGGTGAACTAATTTACACTCCCATCAACAGTGTATAAGCATTCCCTTTCTCCACAACCTCGCCAGCATCTGTTAGTTTTTGACTTTTTAATAAAACCATCCTGACTGGTGTGAGATTGTATTTCATTGTGGTTTTGATTTGCATTTCTCTAATGATCAGTGATATTGAGGTTTTTTCATATGCTTGTTGGCTACATGTATGTCTTCTTTTGAAAAGGATGTGTTCATATCTTTTGCCCACTTTTAAATGGGTTGGTTTGTTTTTCTCTTGTAAATTTGTTTAAGTTTCGTATAGATGCTGGATATTATTAGACTTCTGTCAGATGCATAGTTTGCAAAAACATTTGCCCATTCTGTAGGTTGTCTCTTTACTCTGTTGATAGTTTCTTTTGCTATGCATAAGCTCTTCAGTTAATTAGATCCCATTTGTCACTTATTGCTTTTGCACTATTTCTAAATATTTCCATTAGTATTCATATTAGCAATAAGTGAATGAAAATAAAAATCATCTGTAAATTGAAATGCTTCTGTAATAAATTTGAGATTTTCATTTTCTGGAGCATATGATTAAATAATTTCAGGTCTTGCAATCTTATTATTACCATGTAGTCAATACATAATATACATACATTACACACATAGAAATATTTGGTTCAGGGGGCTGGAGTGGGATAGCAAATGGAGAATTATAAAGAAATAAATACAAGTTCTGTGAGATTATTATGTTATTCTCTTGTTCTACTGTGGGGCATCAGAACTCTGCATGGCTACAATGGGATGAATACTCTTTCTCCATACCTATATTCGTCAGCTTTGAACCAGATCTGCACGTTTCACTTGAAAAAATTTTGGAGTGCTTGATTTTCTCAGTTCTTGTCAAAACTCTTCCTGTGTCTATGCACATCCATAAACAGTGGCCCACTGTAAGCTAGTATTTGTTTTAGCTATATTGATAAAAATGAAAGGTACACATCTTACACCGTATCTAGGGTGTCATGGCCACTCAAGGATGCCACACCCTAACAATTACAACAGCAACATCAACCATAGCAATACCTAGCAATTGTTAGATTGTTATGTGTCAGTCAATTATTGACTGTTCTAAGTGGTTTGCATATATTAGCTTACTTGATCCTCAAAACAAGAGTATGCATCTCTCGTATGTTCCTTTTCTTCCCAGAAGTGTTTAGCAGACTTGTAAAATCTCACTGGCCAGAATTCCATCACTTGCCCATGTCTAAACCAGTCATTTTCCAAGAGGGATGAAACCAGCTATTCTTGGTTTAGAGGCCAATCAAAACTCATCACACAAGCCTGGGGAAGGACATTGCAAATCAAAAGAGGTTGAATAAAACCTTGGTTGTGCTATCAAGGAAGGAGGGAGAGGTATAACTGTAGGGTAGAAATCCAACAGTGTTTATAACAGTAGCCAGGGAGAAAGACAATTTCAAGACATTTTTCAAACACTAAGTATTGAAGTAAAAATAAAATTCAATTAATATTTTTGCCACCTAAAAATAATGATCATTAAGTAAAATGTTGCAAAATTTGGGGGCACCTATAATTAATTTCTTCTTAATAGTTTGCAGTATCACTCCAGACAAGTTAACTTGAACATTTAGCATTTCTTTTTCTGAATATGACAACCCAGTAATAACATGTTTAAATTCAAGAAACCAGAACTGTGATTCTGCACTCTGGCTTAGTACATCCAAGATGTTCACAGTCTGACCTAGCTTACTTCTTCCCATTACCAGGGTCCAACAGGGCAAGGAGAAACATTTCAATAGCCACTGATAGCATTTAGAAAGCCCTTCAACTCCTATATCAGAAGGCCAAAGAGCCAGGTACCCTCAGACATTATATGGACAGCAATGTCTCTATAACACTTCTTTTTCCCAGGATAAAGAAAGGGTACAACCTTCTTTCTTTATTTCTGTTTATAGTCAAACCCAATTGACATTATAGCAATTGCTTCCCAATCTTCCCAGGTATCTGAGATCACCACCAGTTTGCACAACTGTGAGGGTACCTGTGAAATTCAGCCATCTCGTAGGCATCTCTTCTTTCAGACAGGCAGATGGATAGACAGACAGATGGATAGGTTTTCCTATCAATGCTATTTATTATACTTGAAATCATATGCTATTATAATTGTTTCCTGTTTTTTTTTTTTTTTTTCTCACCTAGCATTATTCTCAGCTTAGAACTGTCAACTTCTCCATAAATCTATTTGAACTGTTTCTCTGATATGTGAGTCTTGACCTGGGCCCATTGCTGCCTGGGGCTATATTCACTTCATTTCCCTTGCCTACCAATATTACCAAATTTATCTTCCCCTATGTGTCCGTCTCTCTTGGTCATAGGTGATTAATAAAGCACCATAATGTGTTTCTGTACTGACAAAATCCACTTTGCTCCAAACAGCACAAACTCTTCTATTTTGCTTCCTGTGGAAGTGATACACTTATTACACCAATGTTCAGGCATTCTACTCTGGAATCACCTTCCCAACTATTTTTCCATAAACAGATATAATTAATTGTATTATTCTCTTGCCAGACCTTGCTTTTGACCAAGACAAAGTTGATCTTTTATTTTTTCATTAGTCTTAACTCCTAATGTCATTTGGATTTTTTGAAAATTTACCTTAGACAAAGATCAGCCAATGACTATTGAATATACTTTTTAATAAGGCATGATGTAGGCATTTTTAAATGACTATTATGTGAAGAGAGTGCCAGGGACTGAAATTTATGTATTGTGAGAGGTCTATTTCAAATCCAGCCCCCATCCCATAAAGCATTCCCTAATCATTGCTAGAAGTTATTTTTCCCTCCTTACCCTTGTGGATTACTCATAAGGTACTTAATTATTTGTGTGCAAATATTTAAAAAGCAAGGTTGACCATCGCAAGTTAACCTATACATTCAGCTTGTGTGCTATTCAGCTCTCCACCTTTATGCTAAGCTGCAGCTGCAGAGGCAGAACTCACAGGAAATACACATACCCGAGCACTCCAGAAGCTATTTTATACAAGTGGATTTTATAAATAACTGCAAGACCTTCTGATCTATCAAATCTCAACATCCAAGCTTCCCTGTATTCCCTGGAGAAGGATGTGCTCCCTAGAAGATTGCCAAGAGACAGGAGAGAAGAAAGCATTCACATTTACTTATTTGAGTCTTTAACCCAGACTTGCCAATGTTTGTAAGTGCCCTGACAGGTAACTCATGATTACTGAACGGCTTATCAGAAAGAAATAAATTAGAATTGAGATTTCCTGTGTTGTGCTTTATCTGCATTTCCAGAAGTAAAGTGTGCTTTCAGGAGAAATAAAGGTCAATGGACCACATTCATTATCAGGAAAAGAAGATTATAAGAGGAATTCTTGGCCGGGCACAGTGGCTCAAGGCTGTAATCCCAGCACTTTGGGAGGCCGAGGCGGCCAGATCACCTGAGGTCGGGAGTTTGAGACCAGCCTGACCAACATGGTGAAACCCCGTTTCTACTAAAAATACAAAATTAGCCGAGCGTGGTGGCACATGCTTGTAATCCCAGCTACTTGGGAGGCTGAGGCAGGAGAATCGCTTGAACCGGAGAGTCGGAGGTTTTGGTGAACCCAGGTCGTGCCACTGCGCTCCAGCCTAGGCAACGAGAGTGAAACTTCGTCTCAAAAAAAATACCACTACTACTACTAATAATAATAATAATAAAGAGGAATTCTTGAACACAGTGCCATTCAAACAAACTTTTGAGCAATAATAATATTTTTCCTTCATTTAATCACATATTTAAAGCGCATGTGAGTTTTTTGATGGCAAAGGTGGAGGAGGAGAAGGGGCTTCCCAATCTAAAGATGACAAATAGTGGCCAAGTGGTACCCACTTCGTCCTGACTTATATATGTTCTAGGTGTTTATCATGGATGTGGATGTGTACTGTGTGGTAATGCATGACAGGCTCTTCAGAATAAATCCTATCCTGGCCATTTCTCACATGCATCTTAGCTGGTTCAATAGCCCGTAGTCCCTGCTTCCCAGAGTAAATTTCTTCTGCATCTCAATTCTACCAGTGCTTTTTAACCCACTCATCTCCTTTACTAGGTTTTCAAGGACTCCACTGACAGAGTGCTTAGAAGTGCCAAAAGAAGTATTTCACTCTGGATGGAGCTTTTATTATTTATTGTTTGTTTGTGTGTGTGTTTTGTTTTCTCTCTTCATTTATTTGTCCCTCAATGATTCATAAGAAGATTCACATTACCTCACAATCTTCTACTTTCTCAGGAATTAATATCCACACCAAGAACCCTCTCCAGGGCAAACTGCTTTCCTCATTTGGAGAGGAGTTCTCAGGACTCTAAGAGCCCAAGTCCTAGTCACCAGCACAGAATGCTGAAGGAGATTCAAAATTCACTCTGTTCCGGGATGATCATCATGGTCGCTCCATAGTTCAGTCCTTCACTTGAGCTATTGCCTTTGAGCTTCTTTAGGGCCCCAAGAAGGACCTTTCTTCCCCTTGGCTGTTGGAGCTAGGGTTTTCAATCTTGTTTCCTCAATCAATTCCATCTCATCTGCTTTGTACCATTCAAAATTTCTTTGAAATCTCTAGTATACTACCTGTTGCCTTTCTGATTTCTCTGGCACTGCAAGAGCTTCCTCACCACCCCCCAACTGTAAATGATTTTGGTAATTTCAAGGGAGCTTGGCAGGGAAGAGAGACAAATCTGTGTGGCTAATTCACCTTTTAAAATCTGGAGCCTAGATTTCTCTTCATCTCTTTTTAAAATCATCTATTAATGGGGATGTACTTCATGCCTTATTTATTAGACAGAAAGAAGTCACCCTTGTTAACTATTCTAGTATAAAGAGCTTCCTAAGTACTTGACACAAATTATCAGCTCACCTATCTGATTACATAATCAGCATCTGAGCTAATAGCCTTTCAATCAGCCTCTCTTGCAGCTCAATGGTTGCTCCGTTGGACTTCTTCCTTGCTCATACCAAACATTGAGTCTATGGCTTTTTGGATGGACCATAGGATGATTTATTCCCCATCCTTTTTGGTGATGTTCTTTCTAAATATAATAACTATGGAGATAAGCTATGGTATTTACTAGGAGCACATGACTGTCATAACATCGTCAGTTTTCCTACCGTTGCTTCATTATATTTGTCTGCTGAACACAGAGGTTTGAAACATCCATAGTTAATAAAGTCATTTGAGAGACTTTAAAGGCAAATTGAGCTGAAATATCTCATTAAAAAGCATTCTTTGGCTGGGCGCAGTGGCTCACACCTATAATCCCAGCACTTTGGGATCCCGAGGCGGGCGAATCACCTGAGTTCAGGAGTTCAAGGCCAGCCTGGTCAACATGGCGAAACACTGTCTCTACTAAAAATACAAGCGTGGTGTCATGCGCCTGTAGTCCCAGCTACTCAAGAGGCTGAGGCAGGAGAATTGCTTGAACCTGGGAGGCGGAGGTTGCAGTGAGCTGAGATCGTGCCACTGCACTACAACCTGGGTGATGGAGCGAGGCTACAGGAAATTCTCTTTTCTTACTTCTAGCAATTCATCCCATTTATATTCTCAATTCTGTCTTTCCAGAACAGCTGATTGTTGGTTGTTAGACTACTTGTACTAAGTTTCTGTTTTTTAAAAATATTTCTTCTCTTAGTTTTTTTCTTAGTTTCATTCTGTCTTTAAAGTACTTTCCATTATCATATTTTAATTAACTTTTTAATTTCAGCAATCTTTTAATTTTTGAGAATTTTTTATTGATCTCTAATCATACCTGTTTCATAACATCTTATTCTTGGTGGTTTTCGTTTGTTTGTTTGTTTGTTTGTTTTGTTGTTGTTGTTTGATGCAAAGGACTTCCTTCGTGGCTTGCTGCCTCCACCCCCTCAAAAACTGAGTACAGCATACTGGCTGTGGCTGTTGTTGCCCTTGATGCTACACCTTTTCACGCCATTTCTTTTCCTCCTCCTCGCCTCCTCTTTCTTTTCCTCTTCTGTTCTTTGAATCATTTCTATTTCCTTTGATATCACTTTTTTCCATTTTTAGATCTTAATTTTTCTCTTTTGGATCTCATATTTTCCTCATATCTATATTGATACTTGCTTGTCCATTCATATGTAAGAATGAGGCAATAGAAAAGCTGTGAATTTTCTGCTCTCACATATTTCTGGCTGGTTAACAACAGCTTTCATTTTAGGTTAAATTGATAGAAAATGAATATTTTGCTTTGGGATCCATAAATGCCAATATGGGGGTTTTGCTTCGGGATACCAACTCTCATACTAATTTTCCCTTGGTGACTCATTTCATTTCATTACATTAGAAAAGAACCCTCTTTTATCTTCCTAGAAGGTAAACACCTGCCGGACTTGTTCCGCATATCTATAGAAGAGAAGGTGGGTAAGGGGTATTTAGATCTCAAGATAACCATTCTACTTTCAGTCTTTCTCATTTCTGCCTTCTGTAGTGCCTGTCATTTCTGAGCTCTGAGTTCTCCGGCCTTTAGCAGAACAGATCTACTCCTTCTTTTGCTACTGCCTTTTCACACCAATTGTAGTCTTTGGCTTCCTTACTTGTGGCTCATCCACTTTTAATTTTCCAGATATTTGTTGTTATTTTTACTTGCAGATGTTTCTCCTATACAGCTTCTTCTCTTGGTTCTTATGAATTATTACTTTGTTTTTTCTTTACTGTGATTTTCATTGAGTTTTGGAAAGGAAAGGAGGTAAGCACCTAGGCTTGAGCCTATGTTGAAAATTGCAAGTCTTAAACAATTGGTTTTAATTTTTACAATTAAATAATAGTAAAATCTTTAAACAACTGGTAAGACACTGAGTTATTGTGCAATAGGCATAAAGTTTTAGTTATGCAAGATGACTAAATTTTGGGGATCTGCAGTACAATATCATACATACAGTTAACGATGCTTGATTGTACATTTTAAAACTTATTAAGAGTATAAATCTTACATTAAATGTTCTTACCATAGTAAAAAAAAATCAATAATGGAAAAAATTACAAAACGTTTTTAAAAAGTGTAGTATCATAGGGTTTTCTCTCTTGTCGTTAGTTTCTACTCTTCAAGCAATGATCAATGGCATTTTCAGTAACCAGAAACATACACTCCTAGGCTTGTGAGAAAACCAGCTTATCTCTGCAAAATGAGTTTAGGATCATGGTTATGAGGTACTGACAAATGAAGATCAGTGAGTGAAAAGAGAAATTCCAGAGGATATATCAAATAGGATTAAGTAAGAAGATACAGAGAAAGAAGCAGAGGAAAGAAGCAGTAGATTCAGAAAATAAAAATAAAAAACAAACATAAGGCAAGGGCAAATGGAATTACGTTTGGAGATAGGACCAAGTAAATCTTAAGAAATGAAGTAAAAATCATCAGATGTTGCATATGTCGACCAGGAGAGCATCCCAGGTTATCAGGAGATTTTGAGGTGCTCTGGTTTAAGAAAAAAAAAAAAGAGAAAAAAATCCATTACTCTTTACTCAACCTCTTTTAACTTGGAATAACTATAACTGCAAATAACTGTTCTATTTTCCATACCGCCTTCAGTGTGTTTCTTCCTACAATGTTCTCATTCAAAATTCAACCTATTGTCACGCAATAATGTACCTGATAAATAGAAACAAGCCAAATATGATTAGCCTTGCAATGAGTATCAAGCAGAATATTTCAAGGCTATTTACAGTTCGTCTGAAATTCAACTGGTTAAGATAATCTTTTATGTGAGCACAGAGTTCTCTGTAGTGCTAGATGATAGTCAATGGGCAGATCTCTGTTTAGCCCTACTGATTCTGTTATGCCTTCAGCAGCTCCCAACCATGTACCAAGTCCAGATTTCTGAGGCTGGACTTCATTTTCTTCCACTTTGAGGATCTTCTGCCCTATTACACCCCCAAACCATGATCATGTGCTGATTAAAGTCTTTAGCTATTTCCAATCTGGACATTCTGCCTTTTAGATCTTCACCTGGCTCGGCAGAAGAGCAGTCAAGGCCTGCCAGAACCTTGCTGTGGTATAATACAAAATGGACTATTATTCACCCACAAAAAAGAATAAAATTCTGGCATCTGCAGCAACATAAATGGAACTAGAGAACATTAAGTTAAGTGAAATAAGGCACTGAAAGATAAATAGCACATAATCTCACTTATATATGGAATCTAAAACTGTTGAACTCATAGAAGTAGACAGAATGATGGTTACCAGAGACTGGAGAGAAGAGGAAGGAAGGGAATGAAAAGTTATCAGCCAAAGAGTACAAAGTTTCAGAGAGATAAGAGAAAGAAGTTTTAAGACTTATTGCACAGCAGGGCGACTGCTATAGTTTGGATATTGTTTGTTCGGCCCCTTCAAATCTGATGTTAAAGTTTGATCCTCAGTGTTGGAGGTGGGACCTGGTGGGAGATGTTTTTTTCGTGGGGACAGATCCCTCATGAATAACTTGGTGCCATCCACACAGTAATGAATGAGTTCCCACTCTATCTGTTTCCACAAGACCCAATTGTTAAAAGGAGCCTGGCATCTCCCCCATCTCTCCTGCTTGCTGTCACTCACCATGTAATCTCTGCACATGCCAGCTCACCTTCACCTTCTGCAACCAATGGAGTGGCTCTCTCCAGATCCAGATGTTCAATCTTGAAGTTTTTCAGACCTTAAAATTATGAGCCAAATTAACCTGTTTACTTAATAAATTACATAGCCTCGGATATTTCTTAATAGAAACACAAATGGACTAAGACAGTGACTAGAATCAATAGTAATGCATTGCATATCTCAAAATAGCAAAGAGTAAATTTCACATGTCTCATCACAAAAAATAAGTAAGTGCAGTGATGGATAAGTTAAATTTGATTTCATCATGCCACATTGTATACAGATATCAAAACATCACATTGTACCGTGAAATGTATACTATTGTAATTTTTCAGTAAAAATAATATTAATAATTAATTTAAATAAAATAATTTAATTAAATTTAAAAGATTCTTACCTGCATGTACCAAAAATGGCTTGTGCCTCACCAGTTTTACATGTGCTGCTTTACTTTGGGAAATACTGGAATAATGCAAAGTTCACACTCTGGAGTGACACACCTCTCATTTCTAATTTCACCTTTGCGACTCCTAGCTGTATGACCTCAGGCAAGTTCTTTAACCTCTCTGAGTTCCACTATACATCAAGGTGCTCTATGTATAGAAAATTCTTCTTCCCCTTTGGAGCTACAGGAGCGATGCTGGAAATACAAATATGACATGAATTTCTGTCTTCATCAGGTTCATAATCTAGCTATGAATTTTCACACACAAAAGCATTTACATGTGATAGATGTACATTTTAAAAAACGTTCTTGCACTCTAGGGCCTAAGAGCTAGGAGGTTTTACAGTACATTAATATTTAGGCATAATATGTTCTACCTCTTTGTAGATATCATAGTGCCAACTGAAACATTTTCTTTTGAGTTAGCTTATAATTATGGCTTACATTAAAATTTTTTTTCAGGATTCACTATTTGGATTATTTCCAAAAGCATTTGAGACAGGTTAGAAGTTTTAAAAATGCAGATCTTGACTATCAGGGAATAAAATGGACCAGACACGAAAGTCGACAGGGAGCAAATTCTGCTAGGCAGCTGCATGAAGCCAGTAACTATAATTTGGCATTGAACTGGGTACCAAGATTTCTGGCAATGAAATTCCAAAGAGGGAAACATGGTGGATCTTTTCTCTTATTATTGTCAGAAAAGAAAATCACATATACTAGTCTATAAAAACAAGCTTTGTCTGCAGACAAAATTTCTGATGATATCAGTGGGTCTTTGTCTAAAGGGTATTGAGTAGCACAGTAGGCAATATTTTCAACTGTGGTTTTACAAAAGACACAGAAGCACTGTTCACAAATAGGCCATTCTTGTCTAGATCTTTTAAAGAGCGAAAGGGCATAGCATTCCATCATAGCTGAAGGCAGGCTTCTCCCTAGAGCAGAAAACATAGTCTGAAGTATTAAAGCACCAAAACAGATTTTTCGTAACACGTTACAATGATGGACCTAACAGGATCCAGAAATGATTAATTTGCATACCTGTTACACTATTTCACTCAAGTGACAGCTGTCTTGCCTCAGCCTTTTAGATACTCTATGGTTACCTCAAATGAGAGCCCTGTATTTGAGACACCAGGTGTGTTAGATTGTATTGTTATATTTGTTGCCCTCAACCTTACCCAGAGCATAACTATTGGATCACCCCTGCAGGAGGATTGGACTCCTCATCTCATTGACATCAGGCTTGGCCATGTAACTTGACTTGACCAATGAAACATGAGTGAAAGTGCCATGTGCCACCTAAACAGAAACTTTCAGAGCCTTCATGTGGCATGTAGTTCTTCTCTTTCACTTTTCTGTCTTCCCTGAAATTGGCATATCTCATAAAGGGCCTGCTTCTTCACTTTTCTTCTCAGAATGAAGACGATGTAGAGTAGAACTGCAATTGAACTGTAAAGGTTGTAAAAAGTGAGTAAGAAATACACTGTTATTGTTGGAAACTGCTGAGACTTGGGAGCTATTTGTTACCATAGGATAACTTAACAAAAGCTGACTGATTCACAAAATATACTAGAAAGAAGCTTGCCTTCCTTTAGTTAATTGACAGTTGAACTTGTGTCCTGTCAACATGTTCTGTGGAATATTATTGGAAAATACAACTTCTATGTTACAATTTCTATTTCAGGGGTATCCAGCTGACTCCATCAGTTTGTAGATGAATTAATTTTAGCAACTAAACCTTGTTGAGCAAGTAATGAATGTTGAGCTAGTTGCAACCCCAGAGGGGTAGGTGAAAGAGAGAAAAAAACTGCTAACATTTATTATTTTCTATATGCTGGATGCCTCACATTGTTTCATTTAATCTCATGGGTATCCTAGTTTTGCCCCCGTTTCAGAAATGTAATTCCCAGGAGCTAGATAAGTTGCTCCCAATCGAAGAGATAATAAGTAATACAGCTGAAATTTGAGCCTACATCAGACTGATTCCAAATGCTATAGTCTTTCCATTATTTTCTTTCTGCTATGGACTTTTCATTGCACAGGACAGGGGTATTGATAGGATAGACACAAATCATTATTCCGGGAACTACTAGAGAAGTCTTTGGGAGCCCAGTCTTGCATTAAGTTTAAAGAGAAAGGGTCAAGTTGTAAAGGATTCCCCAATATGTTTCTAGGTCTCTCATTTGGGTTTAACATTAATTTCATATGAACTATAATTCATATTTTAATTATAAAAGGAAACAGACACTCAGGTAGAAAAATCACAAGTGAATATCAACTCTCTTGAACATCAAGAATTTATAAATGTAGAAGCAGTAAAATAAATATCAAAAAAAAGATGTATTTGACTATACAATATATTAACCAAATGCTCTATCTCAAGTATAGCCTTTAAATTTTGGCAGATACATACCTTTTGGCATGTTCAGTAGTGTTCTATTAGTGGGAAATCTGATATCTCTATTCATTCTTATGATAATCCCCACACTTTTAGGTTATGTTTAATAGTTTTTTTATAGTTAACTTTTTAACACATTTGGAATGTATTTCCATGTGGCAAGTAAGGTAAGGAGGTAAGTCATCTTTTCCTAAGTACTTATCTGATTTTCTCAGAGTAATTATTGAGTAATGCAACTCTTTCCTATACTATTTTATGCATAATTTTGCATATTTTGAAGGTTAATTTCATATGTCAACTTGACTGAGCCAACATGCCTTGAGCATACTGAGCTCTGGAGAGTGTTGGGAATTGATTTTGGAGAGGCAGGGTATCCAGATTATGAAGGGGTTTGTTTGTTAGTCTGAGTAAACAATTTGGATTTTATTCTCAGAAAATGGCAAGCCACTAGAGGATTTTAGGCATGAAAGTGATGTGATAAGAATTACCTTTTTAGATTATCGTTCCATGTTCTGTGGGAAGGTGAGACCATGGGGAATGGGAGTAGAAAGATGTTAGGAAAGCATTACAAAAGTTTAGGCAGAATATCATGCTGACTTAGACCAGGGTGGTGGTGGAAGAAACAGGAGGAAATGGACATATTCTGATGCTATTTTAGAAACAAAGTTGAGAAAATTTATTTATGGATTGAATGCAGGGTGTTGAGGGAAAAAGAGAAATCTAGGATTATTATCAGGCTTTTGGCTTGAGCATTTAGATGAATGGTAATACAATTTTCTGAGACGCCAAAAGACTAGGAGAGGTGCAGATTTATTTAGAGAGAAATCGAAAGGTCCATTTGTTGTGTGCTAGATTGGAGATGCCTATTCAGCATCCAAACAGAAATAATGTGTAGGAGCTAGATATGTCCTGGTAAGTCAGAAGCTCAGTGGAGACATCAAGGCTGGAGATACAATTTGAGGTCCTTGGACTGTTTGTTATTCAAAACCATGCAGTGAAATGGAATCACTTAGGAAACGAGTATAATAAGGACAGCAAAACAGCAAAAAGTGGCCTAGGATGAAATTCTTGGAACACTTAATTTTCTACATTTTCAATAGAGAAGTAGAAGTCAGAAAAAGAGACTGAAAAAATCAGCCAGTGAAGTAACAGAAAACCCAGAAGTGTAATGTCATAGAAGAAGATAGAAGAAAATATTTTAAGTAGGGAGTACTCAACTATGCCAAATGCTGCTGAACTGTTGAGTAAGTAGAAGATAATAAAGTGACCACTGGGTTTGACAAGTAATGTCAACAGATGAATAATATATTTGACTTCCCTTAATGATCATTATTAATATAATCTGTCTACAGACTATCAACAAATGTTTGTGGAAAGTGCCATGATGTTTATAGCAATTGTCAGCTTTCATAATTTGCAATACCTTGTGCTTCCTTAGCCTAAATAAATATTTACATTTATATAAAAATTTGTATTTTTTCTCTTTAATAGTGTAACAAAATATAATTTCATAAGCTATTAATTATGCACCAATAATGAATTTAAACTAAAGACAATACTTCACATCATTCTGAACAAAGAAATTACAGATTACATTTATTTAATAGCAAAATGTCTAGTTGTTTAATAAAATGTTTTCAGGAACTTATTACAATATAATTTTCAAAACCAAACAACAAAAACAATACATAAATCACTTTATGGCACAGGACATTGTAAACTTATTTGTACAACACAACGGGCAGATTTTTGTGCTAGAAACAGAACGGGGGGAAAATTCAAATTAAGCCAAAACTTCAGGAAATGGGTATTCCTAAATTTCTGGTTAACTGCGGCTTAATTTGGTAAGGAACACGGTTCTTTGAACATCAGATTTTATTTTAAAAAAACATGGTTTTTTGAAGATTCATGCTTTTAAATTTGTATTAAAAGAGATTGATAAAGGAATGCGTAACTCAGCAAAGGATATGATATGTTTTGGATGTTTGTCCTACGCAAATTTCATGCTGAAATGTGATCCCCAATGTTGGCGTTGGGGCCTGGTTGAAGGTGTTTGCATCACGGGTGTGGATCCTTCAAGGCTTGATGCTGTCCTCATGATTGAGTGAGTTCTTACAGGATCTGTTGTTTAAAAGTATGTAGCACTTCCTCATTATTTCTCTTACTCCTGCTCTTGCCATGTGACGTGCCTGCTCCCGCTTCACCTTCCAGCATGAGTAAAGGCTCCCTAAGGCCTCCCCAGAAGCCAAGCGGATGCTGATGTCATGCTTGTACAGTCTGCAGAACCATGAGCCAATTAAACGTCTTTTCTTTATAAATTACCCAGTCCCAGGTATTCCTCTATAGCAATGCAAGAATGGACTAATACAGGAATCTTCTACTGTATTGTCAATTCTCACCATTAAGAGTACTGAATTTTGCAAGATAATCATTACAATTTGGCATGGGATATCAATTTATACACATGAGGATTAGATTTTAAAATACAGTTTTGGTTATTTGATATTAGACTGAAATTTGTATAACACAGGAGGTTTGAATGCTTAAAAAATGAAATGATAAAAAGTTAACATAGTTTATTCATTGATATGTCTATTGCCTTTTTCATAAGCCATATATTTAAGAATCAAACTGTGATTGTGCTAGTCAGATGTTATCAAGCAAACTGCCATCATCCACAATCCGTAATACTTTTATATTTTTAACTCAGACAAATATGTAAGATTCAGTAAATTTTAATTTTCCAAATGTTCTCAAAAAGAACTATCAATAGCATCCTACTTTTAAAAAACAAAGTTGGATAATCCATTTACCCCAAATGAACTACCTGTCTGTGTTTTGAGGTAGCAATCAAAGACCATATGATCTTCTGTGGTGGTAATACCCTTACTTCATAAGCATTCCCTCTTCATATTAAGAGTGTGAACAACAAAAAGAGACAGAAGAGTCACCTTTTATTATTTCATTGACTTTTGGTGTTTTCATTGTATGTTAAATGCCTGATTTCAATTTTACAAATATCAATATTTATTCTTAAAGGTAATAATATGTCCCAAGTAGCAGATAATAACAAATTCCAACATGATCTCTAGGAATAACTTGTAGTTTTGAACATTTACAGGAAAACATTTCCAGCAGTCTGTGTAGTATTTATTCCTATTCCATCATTGGTATGAATTGCACTTGTTCCAGCAAGATCTTTAAATTATTCTGTGCAAACTTTAAGACTACTGGAAAAGTGTACTTTCAAGAACACCCTGAGTATTTTCTATGGCAGCCGAGGATCCAACATCAGCGTGATCTTAAAGGAAACCTTTGACATAGTGGAGCTGCTATGAACAGAGAACCCACACCAACTCTGTAATAGCCTCACTTCCTCCATGGTGCTGGGCACCATCCTGTATTCTTTGTCTTAAATGGATCCTTCAAATTGTAAAAAGCTTCTAGCTGCACAAACCCTAGATCCATACATGTTCAGGGTAGATACACATATAGGTATATACCATTTCTTTCACAAATGAATGAAAATTTGGTCCTGTGGTTTAATTTTGCTAATGAAACGAGTCAAACTCTGTCAAATATTTAAAGAGATTTATTCTGAGCCAAATATGAATGACCAATGGCCCGTGACACAGCTCCAGAAAATCCGGAGAACATGTGCCCAAAGTGGTCAGGCTACAGCTTGGTTTTATACATTTTACGGAGTCATGAGACATCAATCAATACATGTAAGATGTATATTGATTTGTTCCAGGAAAGCAAGACAACTGAAAGTGGGGAATTCCAGGTCATAGGTGGATTCAAAGATTTTCTGATAGGCAATTGGTTGAAAGAGTTTAGGTTCACTTGTTTGCTTTCGGTTTGGGTGGAATGTAGATGCTTGACAGTTCTAGAATTTTCTATTTGTGACATTTAATAGTTATACCTGATATGAATCTGTTTTGAATAATTGTTCATAGGACTCAGTGAATGATCTTATTTCTAGACTTACTGCTTTTCTTGAGGTCAGAACCCTTTTACTTAAGTTTTTCTTCAGTATTGCTTCTGTTTTATGCATTTTCACCTTCTTCTAGCTGCCATTTATTTGTTGCTCATATTTATTGTACCTCCCATATTTAATATTACTACTCTCAGTTTTGTTTATGTCTGTTTTCTCTGGGTTCTGAAAAGTTTCTCAAGATTGTCTTCTTATTTGCTAATTTAATCCTCTGAGGTGTAAATTTCAGTCCCTACTTCCACACAGTTATTTGTTCACTATGTTATTCATCTCTGCATAGTCTTTCCTTTATGGATATTTACAAAAACAGCAAGAGAAAGTGTGACAGGAGCTTGAATTTGGGCACAAAATGGAACAGAGTTACTGGCCCTGTATATTACATGCCCTCTTATCCTGATTTCCCCAAGGTGAGAGGTCGTAAAAGTTATCACTGAAATTCACTTTAATGTTGACAATATATCAAAAATCACTGAAAAGGACCACTTGGGAGAAGTTGAGAATAGATTTTTTCTTATCTGTTGATGAACACTTGGGTTGACTCCATATCTTTGCTATTGTGAACAGTGCTGCAATAAACATAGGGAATGCAGATATCTCTGTGATATACTAATTTCCTTTTCTTTAAAAAATACCCAATAATGGGTGGATCATGTGGCAGTTCTAGTTTTAGGTTTTTTGAGGAAACTTTATATTGTTTTTCATAATTGCTGTACAAATTTATATTCCCACCAATAATGTACAAGAGTCTCCTTTTCTCTGCTCCCTCCCCAACAGTTGTTATTTTTCATCTTCCTGGTAAAAGTCATTCTAACAGGCATGAGAGGATATAGACATGTATCAGAGATATTGGGGGTTTGGTTTGAGACCACCACAATAATATAAATTTTACAATAAAGGGAGTCACATGATACTTTGGTTTCCTGGTATATATATATATAAATTATGTTTACATAATATTGTAGTCTGTTATCTGCGCAATAGCATTATATCTAAAAACAATGTACAAACCTAAACGAAAAATACTTTACTGTTAAAAATGCTAACTATCATCTGTACATTTAGTCAGTCATAATCTTTTTGCTTGTGGAGTGTCTTGCCTTGATGTTGACGGCTGCTGACTAATAATAGTGGTGGTTGGTGAAGGTTGGGGTGGCTATGACAGTTTTTAAAAATAAGACAGCAATGAAGTTTGCAGCATCAATTATACTCTTCCTTTTAGGACAATTTTCTCTACCATGTGCAATGCTGTTTGATGGCATTTTACCCACAGTAGAACTTCTTTTAAAATTGGAGGCAATCCTCTCAAACCCTGCTGCTGCTTTCTCAACTAAGTTTATGCAATATTCTAAATACTTTGTTGTCATTTCAACATTTATAGCATTTTCACTAGGAATAGATTTTATCTCAAGAAACCACTTTCTTTGCTCATCCATAGGAAGCAACTCCTCATCTGTTGAAGTTTTATCATGAAATTGAAGCAATTCGGTCACATCTTTAGGCTTCACTTCTGATTCTGGTTCTCTTGCTATTTTCACCATATCTGCAGTTACTTCCTCCACTGTAGTCTCAAACGCCTCAAGGTCATCAATGAGAACTGGACTCAATTTCTTCCGAACTCTCGTTAATGTTGACATTTTGACCTGCTCCCAAATGTTCTTAATGGCATCTAGAATGGTTAATTCTTTCTAGAAAATTTTCAATTTATTTTGCCCAGATCTATTATTACTAGAATCACTATCTTATGGAAACTATAGCCTTACAAAATATATTTCTTAAATTATAAGACTTGAAAGCCAAAATTACTCCTTGATCCACAGACTGCAGTATTGATATTGTTAGTGGACAAGAAAACAACATTAATTTCCTTGTACAACTCCATCAGAGCTCTTGGGTAACCAGGTGCATTGTCAAGGAGCAGGAATATTTTAAGGAATCTTTTTTCCTTGGCAGTAAGTCCCAACAGTGGGCTAAAATTATTTAGTCAACCATGCCGCAGACAGATGTGTGCTGTCATTCCGGCTTTGTTGTTCCATTGACAGCACAGACTGAGTAGATTTAGTGTAATTCTTAAGGGCCCTAGGATTTTCAGAATGGTAAATGAGAATAAGTATTGGCTTCAACTTAAATGTGCCAGCTGCATTAGCCCCTAACAAGAGAGTTAACCTGTCATTTGAGGCTTTGAAGCCAGGCATTGACTTCTCCTTTCTAGCTATCAAAGTACTAGATGGGATTTTCTTCCAATAAAAGACTGTTTCATCTATATTGAAAATTTGTTGTTTATTGTAGCCCCCTTTATCAATGATTGTGGCTAGATCTGGTAACTTGTACATCAGCAACTTCTTCTTCACCTTGCACTTTTGTGGTATGAGATGCCTTTTTCCCTTAAATCTCATGAACCAATCTCTATTAGCTTTCAACTTTTCTTCCACAACCTCCTCACCTCTCTCAGCTTTCACAGAATCGGAGAGAGTTAGGGCCTTGCTATGGCTTAGGCTTTGGCTTAAGTGAATGTTGTGGTTGGTTTGATCTTCTAACCAGACCACTAAAACTTTCTCCATATCAAAAATAAGGCTGTTTCACTTTCTTATCATTTGTGTGTTCATTGGAGTAGCACTTTTCAGTTCCTTCAAGAAGTTGTCCTTTGCATTCATAACTTGGCTCACTGCTTGTTGCAAGAGGCCTAGCTTTTAACCTGTCTCTGTTTTCAGTGTCTCTTCCTCCCTAAGCTTAATCATTTCTAGATTTTGATTGAATGTTAGAGATGTGCAACTCCTTCTGTCACTTGAACACTTAGAGGCCTTTGCAGTTATTTATTGACCTAATTTCAATATTGAAATTATTGGAATTAGGGTGGCCTGAGGGAGAGAGAGATGGGGGAACGGCTGGTTGATGGAGCAGTTAGAACACACACAACATTTATTGCTTAAGTTCCCATTTCACAGTGCCCCTAAACAATTTCAATCACAATATCACATTTCACTGAACTCAGATCACCAAAACAGATATAATAATGAAAAAAAATAGAAATATTGTGAAAATTACCAAAATGTAACACAGAGACCTGAAGTGAGCACATGCTGTTGGAAAAACTGGTGCCAATAGACTTGTCCAGTGCAGGATGCCACAAACCTTCATTTTGTAAATGGCAATAAAGCAATTATTTGTAATTATTTGTAAATGGCAATAAAGCAAAGCACAATAAAATTAGGTGTGACTGCATCACATTATGGTTTTAATTTGCATTTCTCTAGTAATTTGTGATACTGAGGATTTTTTCATGTGCCTGCTGTCCATTTGTATGCCTTCTTTTGAGATTTTTCTGTTTCAGTTCTTTGTTCACTTTTTTATTTTATTTTATTTTATTTTTATTTTTATTATACTTTAAGTTATAGGGTACATGTGCATAACATGCAGGTTTGTTACATATGTATACTTGTGCCATGTTGGTGTGCTGCACCCATCAACTCGTCAGCACCCATCAATTCATCATTTATATCATGTATAACTTTTAAATCAAGTTGTTTTCTTGATATTTAGCTGCCTTAGTTCCTTAGGTATTTTACATATTAACTCTTTATCTGATGAATGGTTTACAAATATTTTCTTTTTTTTTTTTTTTTTTTTTGAGATGGAGTCTCGCTCTGCTGCCCAGGCTGGAGTGCAGTGGCCGGATCTCAGCTCACTGCAAGCTCCGCCTCCCGGGTTTTACGCCATTCTCCTGCCTCAGCCTCCCGAGTAGCTGGGACTACAGGCGCCCGCCACGTCGCCCGGCTAGTTTTTTGTATTTTTTAGTAGAGATGGGGTTTCACCGTGTTAGCCAGGATGGTCTCCATCTCCTGACCTCGTGATCCGCCCACCTCGGCCTCCCAAAGTGGTGGGATTACAGGCGTGAGCCACCGCGCCCGGCCTACAAATATTTTCTACCATTGTGTGGACGCTCTCTTCATGCTGCCGATTGTTTTCTCTGCTATGCAGAAGCTTTTTATTTTGATGAAATTCTACTTGTCTATTTTTGCTTTTGTCGCCTGTGCTTTGGTGGTTGGATCAAAAAATCATCGTTCAGACAACTGTTTTGGGGGTTTTCTCTCGTGTTTCCTACAGTAGTTTTACAATTTCAGGTCTTATGTTGAAGTCTTTAATCCATTTTGAATTAATTTTTGTATATGGCCTGAAATAAGAATCCAATCTTATTCTTCTGCGTGCAGGTAACTCGTTTTCTCAACATTATTTGTTGAAGAAAATATCCGTTCTTCATTATGTTATCTTAACACTTTTGTAAAAATCAACTGACCATAAATGCATGGGCGTATTTCTTGGCTTTTTATCCCATTCCATTTGTCTGTGTGTCTGTTTTTATGCCAGTACAATACTGTTTTGATTACAATAGCTTTATATTTAGAAATCAGGGAGCGTGATGCCTCCAGCTTTGTTCTTTTTTTTTGCCCAATAATCATTTTGGAAATTTAGGTTCTCCTTTGGCTCTATATAAATTTAAGCATTTTTCTCCATTTATCTGAAAAATTCCATTGGAATTTTGATAGTGATTACATTGAATCTACAGACCACTTTGGGTACTATGAGCATTTTAATAATATTAAGTCTTCCAACCCATGAACACAATGACAAATTGAAAACTTTTCATCTAAGGTCAGGGAGAAGACAAGGATGCTCACTCTCATCAGTTCTTTTTGACATAGTACTGAAAGTCCTAGCCAGAGTAATTAGGCAAGAGAAAGAAATAAAGGCATCCTAACAGGAAAGGAAGAAGTGAAATTATCTGTATTTGCTGATGACACAATCTTATATACAGAAAACCCTAAAGACTTTACCAGAAACCTGTTTGAACTGATAAACAACTTCAGCATACTAGCAGAATACAAAAATAACATATCAAATCTGTAGAGTTTCTATATACTAAATGAAACATCCACAAAGGAAATTTAAAACTCAATCTCAATTACAATAGCAGCGGCAACAAAAAATATTTAGGTATAAATTTAACCAAAGAGGTGCAAGTCCTGTATATGGAGAACTATAAAACACTGATGAAAGCAATGGAAGAAAATGAAAATAACTGGAAAGATATCCCCTTTTAGGCATTTATTTTCATGGATGGTAAAATGTAATTAGCACACAACACCTCTAATTTCACGAATATTATGTCTTAAGATGAAACAAAATTTAAGTCGAAAATGTGGCACAATTTATAGAATAGTGATAAGTAAACAATAATATGAATGACACAAGGGATATGGCAGGTAGCCTGTAGGTGTCCTAAGAATGACTAAGGTCTGAGCAACGCTGTGTTACACTTTGCTACCGTAACCATGAAAAGAATGAAAAGAAAGATATTTTAAACACCCATCTCATTCTGGTTGACACACTTATCAAAAAACATTTATCAAATGATACAGCATATTTTATTTAATATTTGTGGAGACTCCCTTATATGCCAGGAATTAGACTAGGTACTGGATGTAAAAAGATTAATAGATTATTATCTCCCCTCATTAAGCTTTCAGTAAAGACCTCAAAGACGCCTGTAATCAGTCACATATATTGTAGATGGAATCTTTTTTAAAAAATTAATTTGTGGACATTTCTGCCCACTAATTCTAACCATGTATTTCTAAATTACATCATAAGTTTGTTTTATACTGTGTTGTATATCCATTTCTTCTTCACTTTAAAATGGCAATTTTCATGTAAGTTATTTCAGCTGCACTTTTCACACGATCAAAGGTCAATTGTCAGTTCTGATTAAACAGGATGTTGTTTCTTTGCATTGGTGATATTGGCTTTAAAAACAAGAAGGCCAGAGAATCAGGTATCAGGCAAGTCTGTGCCCTATAAATAGCAAAGATCGTAAGACACTTTTCCTTTCTGCTAGTAAAATTTTATGTAAAGTCTTGGTGACTAAAATTATAAGCATTTAGAATGTCAGGAAAGGGAAAAACTTATTATGGTAAAATAACACAGAGTTTGCCTTTCTGTAATGGTTATGAGGCTTTTTTTTTTTTTTTCCTTGCTTAAAATAACCTGATTTTATGAGCTTATAATACCTGCTGGAAATTAAGAGGAGTACTGCATTTTGCAGCTCATTAGGTGTTGATTACATAAGTATTTCTTGGGTGAAGCATCATTTGCATTTTCCTCCAAAAGTAAAACTGACAGTTTTTCTCTATCAGTTTTGTTATTATTTTCTCAATTATGTATCTGTAAAGTATATAATTACTCTTAGTTATTATCATGAGTGTTCATTTTCATATCTATTAACCGTCTTAGGTCTGAAAAATGTTTTATAAAAGAGCAATAGAGACATCTATGTAGTATTAGGTGGAATTAGCATTTATGAATAGTTTAGTTGATTTTTTATAGCTATTTTTCCAATCACGTCTTAATCTAAATGTGTATTAACATGAATTAATTTAGTTTTCAGTGGAGAACACGTTAAGCAATGGCTATAATTCTGTTAGTTACATTTTCAGATAGAAAGTAATTGAGGGGCCGGGCGCGGTGGCTCACACCTGTAATCCCAGCACTTTGGGAGGCCGGGGCGGGAGGATCACAAGGTCAGGAGATCGAGACCATCCTGGCTAACACGGTGAAACCTTGTCTCTACTAAAAATACAAAAAATTAGCCGGGCGTGGCAGCATGTGCCTGTAGTCCCAGCAGCTGGGGAGGCTGAGGTAGGAGAATGGCACGAACCCAGGAAGCAGAGCTTGTAGTGAGCCGAGATCGCACCACTACATTCCAGCCTGGGCGACAGAGGGAGACTCCATCTCAAAACAACAGCAACAACAGCAACAAAAGTAATTGGGGAGTAATGAGACCCACGATGGTTGAATCTTGCACTAAACACCAAGTACTCATGGGTTCCTCTGAAAATTAGATATTTAGAACTGGAGAGGCTAGAAGGAGAGGGGCTAGTGTTTCCTCAACAAATGAATGCAGTTCGACTAACTTAAGTTTATCAATTTGGACTCAATCAGGGGACAGAAACCACAGGAATTTTGGAGCTTAGAGGCAATAACTTAATAACTGGTACACTAGATACTAGCTTTCAAGCTTTCATCACCTTTGGGAGCTTGGTCCATCTGCCTCTCTCCTCACCCTCTTCATCCCGATGTATTTTGAATACAGCAGCGAGAATGAACCTATTAAAATGAAAGTTAAGTCATGTCAGTCTTTGCAAAATTTTCTAGTGGCTCCCATTTCACTCAGAGAAAATGCTAAAGTCCTTACATCTACCAAGTCCCACACAAGCTGTTAGTCTTTACCTCTGTGACCTCACTTTATTCTTGTCTTCCCCTCGCTCATATGCTACCTCAGCCAGAATGAAATTCTTGCTGCTCCTTAAACATGCCAGGCAGCCCCTGTTTCAGACCTTAGCACTCGGTGTTCCCCCTCCGTAGAGGGCCCTTCCCTGAGAGATCCTGAGGCTTGCTCCTTTATTTCCTTTCCTCAAATACCACCTTCTTATTGAGGGATGCCATGGGCTTCAATCTCATACTGCAACTTGCTTTAACCCTCCATATCCCTCTTTTACACATTTCTTTTTTCTCCTCCACACCTGAAATTCTACATACCCATAATCAGTCATGTTCGGATTATACTTGTACCTATTTTTCTTTTTTTTTTTTTTTATTATATATTGTTACATATGTATACTTGTGCAATGTTGGTGTGCTGCACCCATCAACTCGTCAGCACCCATCAATTCATCATTTATATCAGGTATAACTCCCCAGTGCAATCCCTCCCCCCTCCCCCCTCCCTATGATAGGCCCCAGTGTGTGATGTTCCCCTTCCCGAGTCCAAGTCATCTCATTGTTCAGTTCCCACCTATGAGTGAGAACATGCGGTGTTTGGTTTTCTGTCCTTGCAATAGTTTGCTCAGAATGTTTGTGGTAAGAACATTCAAAGTTCTCTCTTCTAGTTATTTTGAAATATACAATACAATATTATTAACTATGGTGACCCTATTGTGCAATAGAACACCAGAACTTACTCCTCCTTTTTCTCTTTAATTTTGTACTTGTGACCAATCTCCTCATTCAACCCCACCCTTTCCAGCCTCTGGCATGCAGTCCTATAAGATCAGCTTTTAAAAAATTCCACAAATGAATGAAATCATGCAGTATTTGTCTTCCGGTGCCTGGCTTATTTCAGTTAAAATAATGTCTTCAAATTCAACCATGTTGTCACAAATGGCAGGATTTTATTCTTTTGAATGACTGAATAATATTCCATTATGTATCTATACCACATTTTCTTTATCCATTCATCTGTTGATGGACACTTATGTTGACTTCCTATGTTGGCTATTGTGAATAGTGCCACAATAAACATGAGAGTGCAGATATCTCTTCAAAATACTAATTTCGTTTTCTTTTGATAAATACTCAGTAGTTGTATTGCTGGATTATATTGTAGTTCTGTTTTTAGTTTTACTGTTTTTTCCACAATGACTTTAATCATTTACCTTCCTACAAGGGCTCCCATTTCCCCACTTCAACACCAGCATTTGTTATTTTTTTCCTACTGATAATATCTATTCTGAGATGTATGTGATGATATCTCATTGTGGTTGTGATTCACTCTTCCCTGATGACTAATAATGTTGAACACTTCTTCATATACCTATTGGCCATTTGTATGTCTTCTTTTGAGAATTGTCTCTCCATGTCATTTGCTCATTTTAAAATCAGATATTATTATTGTTTGTTAGTTTACTATTGAGTTGATTGAGTTCTTTAATATTCTGGATATTAATTCTTTGTCAAATTCTTACTTTGCAAATATTGTCTCCCATTCTGTTGATTGTTTCTTTTGCTGTGCAGAAGAATTTTAGGCTTTTTAGTTTAAAGTAATACCATTTGTCTACTTCTGCGTCTGTTGACTGTACTTTTGAGTTCTTTATTTAAAAAATCCTTGAACAAATGAATCCTTGACAAATGTCTTGAAGCATTTCCTTTAGGTTTCCTTCTAGAAATTTCATAGTTTCAGGAATCAGATTTAACTATTTAATTTATTTCGAGTTGATTTTTTGTGTATGGTGAAAGATAGGGGTCTACTTTCCCTCTTTGGCATGTAGATATCCAGTTTCCTCAGCACCATTTATTGAAATGACTGTCTGTTTCCCAGTGTGTGTTTTTGATGCCTTTGTTGAAAATCAGTTTACTCTAAATTTATGAATTTATTTCTTTGTTCTTTAATAATATTATTTTAAAATAATATTATTGTAAAAATAATATAGGGATATTTTTATATATATCAGCATATATAATGTATAAATAAATTATGTAATAAATTATATGTTATATATAAATATAAGTGCATATATGTACATACATAATATAGAAATAAATATAGATATAAATATATATAAATATGTAAATATATACACACAAACATATATAGACATAACTTTTTTTTTATTGGGAGAATACAGAGGAGCAAGCATATTTTATTATATTTCACGTGTAACTTATGAGAGCAGCACATCATACATAATCCAACCATTCTTTTAAACAAATACAGCAGCAGCTACAATAAAAGAGACTTTTATATCAGATGGCTCCTAAATATAAATTAATGGCTTCACCTGGTGTTTAACTGCAGAAAAGAATGATAGATCTCAAGCTGGATGAATACATCAGCTGTGTTGGAAATTATGAGATCTAATACAGTGTATGCAAAACAACTCAAAATATCAAGGATATTTCTGACCCTCTTATATTTTTGTCTTGTACCCTGACTTTGAAATCAACACCCAAATAAGATAAGAATTCACAGGATTGAAGTCTTTTTCCCCTCATGAAAAGAAGATGGAGGAAAATTATTTATGAATAGATTAATAGTTTAGTTTTCAAGCAACAACAACTTTATCATCATTTTCAAATATCTCTGTCCAAAATGCCTTTCAGGAGGAAACACAGTGCAAGATTTTTTACATATTTCTAAAATACATATTTTAAAATATATTTAAAACTTGAAAATATAAGCTTTAGGCAATACCATTTGGCTACTATATTTTGAACTTGAATCTTGATGATATTTCTCATGGTTTTTTGCTCAAAAATTGAATTGAATTTGATTATTTCTTCTTCAAATATTTTTTGGTTTTTTTTTTCACTGCAAAATAAATGATTTTATTCTTTTTATGGCTGAATAGTATTCCATGGTATATGTATACCACATTTTTTTAATATCTATTGGAATTTTATTTTATTTTATTT
>NW_012118321.1:1691922-1726683 GCF_000951035.1 Colobus angolensis palliatus
TCCCACCAACAGTGTAAAAGTGTTCCTATTTCTAAAAGTGTTCCTATTTCTCCACATCCTCTCCAGCACCTGTTGTTTCCTGACTTTTTAATGATTGCCATTCACATAAACACACATATATAGACATATACATTTTTTGACTCAGTTCATTGAGTAGCCCTGGGAACAGTTACACCATGGTAGCAGTAAGCACATCTAGCATCCAAATCTTGGTTTATAAACACAGTAGTCCCTCCTTATCCACAGTTTCTCTTTCTGAGGTTTCAGTTACCCATAAAATATTTTAAGAGAGATAGAGAGGGAGAGAGAGACCACATTCACATAATTAGTTGTTGTTAATCTCTTACTGTGCCTTAATTATAAATTAAACTTTATTATAGGTATGTATGTATAAGAAATACATAGTATATATAAGATTTGGTAGTATCTGTGATTTCAGGAATCCACTGGGGATCTCGGAACATATCCTCCATGGATAAGGGTGAGCTACTGTACCACTCACTGTCCAATAAAAGGAGCCAGAGCCATTGTGAGAAATGATTGCATCTAGAATTGGGGCCAGAAAATAATGAGATGAACCTGGAGCCTTCTTGTGGTTCCCAAAATAGGAGAAAGTAATAAGAGAATGCTCTAAGAATTACCAGTGTAATGGCCAGTTTTATCTGGCAATTTGAGTGGACCATGGACTACCCAGATATTTGGTTCCTCATCATTCTGGATGTGCATATGTGTTTCTGGGTGTGACTAACATTTGAATTTGTAGACTGAGTAAAGCAGATCACCCTACACAATATGAGTGAGCCTCATTCAATCCATTAATGGCCTGAATACAATAAAAGGAAGAATAAGGGAGAATTTGCTTTCTCTGCCTTACTACTGGCTCTCCAGCCTACAGGGGGCAGGTCATAGGACTTCTCATCCTTCATAATCATTTGAGCCAAGTAATAAGCTCGCTTGCTCGCTTGCTCTCTCTCTTCCTTTCTGTTGCTTCTGTTTTTTCTGAAGAACCTTAACTGATGTAATGAATAAAGATATTTCAAAAGGATGCAAATGTCAGCTTAATGAGGTTCACATTGGCTAAATCCAGGACAATTTGGGTATATATATATATATGTGGTAATGTATTAAAGTCCACTAAACATAGTAATGAATCTTTTCAGTTTTAAATGAGTAAATAAATAGCTAAAAGACAAGGCCCTTTCTTATAATAGATGGTTAACTAGTATGTGTAAAAGGAATGACCAGGTTATAAAATCATCATTTGTCAACCATCATAAAATTAATTCAGGTTAGAAGCATCAGCAGATGCTAAAACTATCAAGTGAAAATAGGATGATGGATGGGATTTTACATAGTTTAATAGTATCTTCCCCTCCACCCCCAACATAGACTTATACCTTATGAAGAAGAAAACAAATTTACTCCACACTAGACGAATAGGGTAGACACCATGTTAATCAAGTGACCAAAATTTTACAGTGCCTTAGGCTGATGAATCAAATCTGATAGGATGAAATGAGAACATACCATTGCTGTTGATGATCGAATAGAAAATGCATAGCTTAAGTCTAATCATTGGGAAACTTTAGAAAAACTCATAATGAAAGACATTCTACAAAATGATTTGTCTGTAATCTTTAGAAAATCAAGGACATGGAAACCAAGGAAAGACTGAGGCATTATTCCAGATTAAAAGAGATTGGAAGGATATACCAATAGGATGTGATGTGTGGTTTTGGATTGGATTATTTTACCATAAAAGATGTTATTGAGACAGTTGAAACTTGAATGGGATCTCTGGAAGAAGCATATACAGGAGTTCTTTGCAACATTTTTGCCAGTTTTATGCAGGTTTGACATTGCTGAAAATGCAAAGCTTTTTAAGGCACTAAAGTAATAGAATAAGTCCACATAGGAAACTGCTTAAGTTTGATTTAGATTCAAGTATCATTTTTGAACTCCTACTCTGTGCAAACCATTATGCTAGTTATAATGATGGCTAACATATAATGATGGATAATGTTCTAGAAATATTTAGCCAAGGGCTACTGTGTGCCACACCAGAGTGATCATGGGGCTAAATTGGTTTGTTTCTCTCAGAACACTCATTTTACTGCTGACTGATATTCAATATCTGAAAGCAGTTGTTCTATTTGTTTTGTCCAATTTACTAATTTACTGTGTGAAAGCAAGTAGTCTACCACTTACTCCGTCATGGCCACAAACAGATATTCTGTGTGATTTTATTTTCTACAAATATTTTGGGAACTATTTGACAATTTCTCTTAAAGTTAAAAATACACTTAGCATATTATCCGGTCATTCCACTTGTAGATATTTACCCTAGAGAAATTAAGGCATATGACTATGCTAAGATTTATACAGCAGCTTTGTTATAATATCCCAAAACTAAAAATAGTCCAACTGTCTAATGAGAGGTGAATGCATAAAGAAACTGTAGCATATCCATAAAACAGAACAAAAAGTAATGATGTGCAGATACCCACACTAACCATATCTCAAAAATATTTTCCTGGGTGAGAGAAGCCAGACATAAAAGAGTATATGTGAAATTTACATGAAATTTAAGAACAGGTAAAACAAACCTATAATGATAGAAAGCAGGTGAGTAGTCCAAACAGGGAGGAGAGAATTTTTGAGATAATGTGAATATTTCATGTCTTGATTGTGATGGTGATTATATGGATAGTACAAATTTGTCAAAATACATTGAACTGATCACCTAAAATAAGTATATTTTATTTTATATAAATTATACCTCAATGAATCTTATTTAAAAAGAAAAACAAATAGCTGAGTAGACCTCCCAATAAGAACAAATAAAATCACTCCACATAGGCAACTGTGAATTTAGAAGTTCAGATTCAACAATCATTTGTTTAGCTGTTACTACATTCAAGGCATTATAACCACAATAATGGCCAACACTTAACTGACCACTTACTGTGTGTAAGTATTGTGCTAAAAGCTTTCCATGAATTTATTCTTTAAACAAATATTTATTGAAGGGTTACTATGTGTAAGGCCTCGTTCTAGGTAGTGGGAATACAAAAACCTCCTGCTTTAACAAAGCTTATGACATAATGGTGAAAGAGAACTTGTCAATGAAAAGGAAAGCTGGGTAAATTTTAATCTGAACTCCCAGTTTAGGGCACTCTTATAGTTAAAACATGTTTGTGCATCTGTAGGCACACACACTTGCCAACATACCCATTCGTATATAAACACATGCCACTCTGAGCTGGCTGCCTTTCTTGTACACACACTTCACAGTTGTTGGTCCAAGACATTCCTGGTTACCCCTACACATCCACATATGTATTTGGCCATGTTCTTGCCATTACTAACACATACTCAGAAGCTTCAGGCAAGTGTACATTGTACATAGCTACTATGCATACCTCTTTCACTTAATTATTTTTTCCTCCTTCCCCCAAAAAATTGTTTTGCTGCACAGAGCCAAAACCTGTAGGCACTGTGTAGGGCAGAAATAGCCTGAATATCATGACAATTGGGAAAACTCCCCATTAAATTTCATCCATTAAATTTTTATGGGTTGTCCACTGTGGTAGGCCTGGAATTCAGAGATGAATGAGATTGAATTCTTGTCCTGAATGAGCCCATCAAGCAGTGAGTACTTCAAGGTGAACATCACAACTATTACCAGCCTGTAACCCACCAGGCTTTTGGCCATCTTTAGAGAAACACTGTTGGGCCTTCTGGTCTTCAAATTGTAATTCTCTGTTGTAGAGTATACTGTCGTTGTGAAGTAGTGTTAGTTCCATTTGCCACCAGCATGTCCAAGCTGGAGGCACCTCCTGAGATTATCTAGGCCAATGCTGCTCAGTATGTGTCCATGGACTGGTCTTGGACTGTTGTCTGTACACAGTGTACCAAGTGCAGAGTATGAAAGTAAGCACGTAGGAAGTTCTAAAGCAATTTGGCATTGCAGTTACATTCAAGGTTGTGATTTTGTGTTTTGCAAAAGTGTTGGTCTTGATGTATTGAGATTAAAAAGTCTTTGCTATAAGTAGTTTAAGAAGCATGACTTCCTTATGTCACACCTACGGGAACTAAAATTCAGAGTAAAACATGACTTGCCCAAGGGCTCCTGACTCTCTGTTCAGGCCTGTTGCCTATCATGCTCCAAAATTTATTTGTGAACTCATCAGAGGCGGAATATCCTGCTGATACCCCAAAATGTTAATCCTGGCTACCATTCAAAGATTACTGCCTAGGTGTCAGGCATTGTATGAGGCAGTATTCACACATTATAGCTAATCCTTACAACACATTGGATGTACTGTTATCACCATTTTGCAAATGAGGAAATTGAAGTTCTAAAAGGTAAATCAACTTGTCCCAATGTCACCCAGGAAGTAAGTGGTAGAACTGGGATTCAATCATAGGTCTGTTTAGATTTGAGCTCTTATCCACTATATTATGTATGTATTACCTTAGTGAATCCTCAGAATATTCTATACCATAGAGATTATTATTAATCCCATTTGACAGTTGGATAAATGAAAGCTCAAATAGATTAAATGACTTTCCTAAGACCGTATAGTTAGTAAGTGATAAAGCTGGATTTAATTTGTCTGTTGGCTCTAAAGCTGACAGACTTTCCCAATATGCTGCACTGGTTTAAAATTTTCAAGTGAGAAATGTGAGTCAGATAGTAGAATATTGTTCTCTCGGTATTGTAGCATATTGGTTTCATGGGAAAGGTCACAAGGCTTGGGGAGGGCGGAAGTCTAATCTGGGACTTACGCCAAGGCCTGAGTCCCATCTTGTTGGCACATACTTAGATTGAGTATATATCAGTGTGTCACCAGTGTGGGCTATAGCTCATGTTGACTGTTTAACTCCTTTTCTGTAGCCAAGTCTCTATGAAATGCTCTAGGATTCTTCTGGACTCTCTGTCCAGGCAGATGCAGTGATCATCTCTTTGCCTGGAATTATCTTTTCTACCTCCTCACTTAGCTAATGCCTATTTATAATTCAAATATCAGATTCAATTGTATTTCATTAATCTTCAGATACCCTCAAAGAAGTCAAATATCCTTAGTATGCACCTTCATAGCATACTGTAATTTTATGCAGCATTCCACATAATTGTAAAGAATTGATTATATGATTTCTCTTGTCCCTTCCTCTTAGTAGAATGTAAGGTTTGAGAGAGCAGGTGCTCTGTCTTTCTCACTCTTGCATCTCCAATTCCTAGCACCTTGTCAAGGATGCAAGACTCAGTCATTTTGTTTTTGAAATAAAAGAATGGAATCACGGATGCAAATGTTGAATTCTTATGCAACCATGCCGTCATTTTCTCTGTATTGAATTACACCAGGATTTCCTAAACTTTCCTGATCATAGTAATCACCTGTACTTATCACTAAAAATATAAATTATCAGGCAGAGAAGCCTGGAGGTGGTTTAGACATCTCTATGTTTTTTTTTCTCTCCAGCACACTAGTTGATTTTCTTGACCATGTAAACTTGGAAAATACAGATATTAAATCTCTGTGTCTTTTTTCCAGTATCAGTTGTCAATTGGGTCTGTAGCTTGATTAATTCTGTTCTTGAACCTAGTACTGAAGTATTAAGTATCTAAATGTCTTAAGTATCTAAATGTCTTATATTGGAGAGGATGCTATGTACAATGTTGTACTTGCAGTTCTGGTCACAGCACCGATTCCCCCAACCTGCCCAATTGTCTGCCATGGATCACCACTGATGGCAGAATGAATGAAATACAAAGCCGTAATTCTGGCATTGAGAGACTTCTTGGATCTGACCCAAAGCTCCTTTCCTATTGCTCCTGTTCACATTCTCTCTGCTTCATGTGCATAAAATCACTTACTACTGTTCCCCATGAAACCTAACGGTTTAAATCTTTTGATTTCAGTTGTGGTATTTCCGTAGGTTAACATGGTTTTCTTCCCATTCCTGTATCTTCAAAGATTACTTGATACTTTTTATTTTTTAAATGAGTTTTTATTTTCAATTTTTATGGGTACATAGTAGTTGTATATATTTATGGGGTACATGGGTTGTTTTGATACAGGCATGCAATGTGAAATAAGCACATCATGGAGAATGGGGTATCCATCCCGTCAAGCATTTAACCTTTGAGTTACAAATAATCCAATTACAATTTTAAGTTATTGTAAAATGTGCAATTAAGTTGTTATTAACTATCGTCACCCTAGTTGTGCTATCAAATAGTAGGTCTTATTCATACTTTCTATTTTTTTGTGTATCGATCAACTATTCCCACCTCCTCCCCCCGCCACTACCCTTCCCAGCCTCTAGTATCCATCCTTTTACTCTCTATATCTATGACTTCAATTGTTTTGATTTTTCAATCCCAGAATGCCATGTTTGTTTTTTTGTGCCTGGCTTATTTCACTTAACAAAATGACATCCACTTCCATCCATGTTGTTGCAAATGACTAGATTTCATCCTTATTTATAACTGAATAGTACTCCATTGTGTATGAGTACCACATATTCTTTATTCATTTATCTGTTGATGGACAGATAGGTTGCTTCCAAATCTTAGCTATTGTAAACAATGCTGCAGCAAAGAGGAGGGCAGATATCTCTTTGATATACTGCTTTCCTTTCTTTTGGATATATACTCGGCAGTGGGATTGCTAGATCATATGGTAGATCAATTGTTAGTTTTGTTGATGAATCTCCAAATTGTACTCTATATGGTGTACAAGTTTACATTTTCAACAACAGGGCGCAGGGGTTCCCTTTTCTCCACATCCTCTCCAGCATTTGTTATTGCCTGTCTTTTGAATATAAGCCACTTTAACTAGGGTGAGATATCTCATTTTAGTTTTGATTTGATTTTTTCTGATGATCAATAATGTTGAGCACTTTTGAATATGCCTATTTGCCAATTGTATATCTTATTTTGGGAAATGTCTATTCAATTCTTTTGCCTGTGTTTTTGGTTCTTCCTTTTCTAATTTTTAAATTTTATGTAGTTGGTGTATATAATCTTTCACCCATTTTTGATTGGATTATTAGATTTTTTTCTTATAGAGTTTTTGACCTCTTTATATATTCTTATTATTAATCCCCTGTCAGATGGATGCTTTTCAAATGTTTTCTCCCATTCTGTGAGTTTTCTTCACTTCGTTGAATGCATCCTTTGCTGTGCAGGACCTTTTTAACTTGAGGGGATGCCATTTTTCCATTTTGCTTTGGTTGCCTGCACTTTTAGAGTATTGCTCAATAACTTTTTGCCCAGAGCAAAAGTCCTGGAGATTTTCCCCAATGTTTTATTGTAGTGGTTTCATAGTTTGAGGTCTTAGATTTAAGTCTTTATTCCATTTTGATTTTATTTTTGTATATGGAGAGAGAGACGGGTCTAGTTTCATTCTTCTGCATATGGAAATACAATTTTTCCAGCACCACTTATTGTAGAGACTTTCTTTTCCCCAGTGTATGTTCTTGGCAACATTGTTGAACATCAGTTCACTGTAGGTGTATTTCTTCCTGGGTTATCTCTTCTGTTTCATTAGTGAACATGTCTGTTTTTATGCCGGTACTGATATAGTTTGACTCCATGTCACTACCCATACCTCACCTTGAATTGTAATAATAATCCCCATGTCAAGAGTAGGACCAGGTGAAGACAATTGAATGATGGGGCACTTTTCTTCATGCTTTTCTCATGATAGTTAGTGAGCCCTCGTGAGATCTGATGGTTTTATAAGGGACTTCTCCCTTCACGTGGCACTCACTCTGTGCTGCCACCCTGTGAAGAGGTTCCTTCCACCATCATTATAAGTTTCCTGAGGCCTCCCCAGCCATGTGGAACTGTAAACCAATTAAACCACTTTTTTAAATAAACTACCCAGTCTCAGTATTTCTTCATAGCAGCGTGAAAATGGACTAATACAGTAAATTAGTACTGCCTAGTGGGGCGCTGCTGTAAACATACCTGAAAATGTGGAAGTGACTTTGAAACTATGTAACAGGCAGAGGTTGGAACAGTTTGGAGGGCACAGAAGACAGGAAGATGTGGGAAAGTTTGGAAATTCCTAGAGACTTCTTGAATGGCTTTGACCAAAATGCTGATAGTGATATGGACAATGAAGTCCAAGCTGAGGTGGTCCAGATGGAGATGAGGAAATTCTTGGGAACTGGAATGAAGGTGATTCTTGTTATACTTTAGGAAAGATACTGGTGGCATTTTTCCCCTGCCCTAAAGATCTGTGGAACTTTGAACTTGAGAGAAAAGATTTAGCATATCTGGTGGATGAAATTCTAAGCAGCAAAGTGTTCAAGGGGAAGCAAAGCATAAAAGTTTGAAAAATTTGCAGTCTGACAATGCAGTAGAAAAGAAAAACCCATTTTCTACAGAGAAATTCAAGTTTGCTGCAGAAATTTTCATAAGTAACGAGGAGCCGAATGTTAATCATCAAGACAATGGGGAAAATGTCTCCAGGATATGTCAGAGACCTTCATGGCAGCCCCTCCCATTACAGGCCTGGAGGCCTAGGAGGGATAAATGGTTTCCTGCTCCAGGCCCAGGGCTCCCTGCTCTATGCAGCCTCAGTACATGGTACCCTGTGTCCTGGTTGCTTTAGTTCCAGCAGTGGCTAAAAGGGGCCAAGGTACAGCTTGGGCCATTGCTTCAGAGGGTGCAAGCCCCAAGCTTTGGTGGCTTACATGTGGTATTTGGCCTGCAGGTTCACAGAGGCCAATAATTGAGGTTTAGGAACCTCCACCTAAATTTCAGAGGATGGATGGAAACACCTATATGTCCAGGCAGAAGTTTGCTTCAGGAGCAGAGCCCTCATGGAGAACCTCTGCTAGGACAGTGTGAAAGGGAAATGTGTGGTGTGAGCCCCCACACAGAGTCCCCACTGGGGCAGTACCTAGCTGAGCTGTGGGAAGAAGGCCACCATCCTCCAGACCCCAGAATGGCAGATCCATTGACAGCCTGCACTGTGCACCTGGAAAAGCCACAGGCACTCAACACCAGTTGGTGAAAGCAGCCTGGAGGGTGCCATATTCTGCAAAGTCACAGGGGCAGAGCTGCCCAAATCCATAGGACCCCACCTCTTGCATCAGTGTGACCTGGCTGTGAGACATGGAATTAAAGGAGACCATCTTGAAATTTTAAAGTTTAATGACTTCCCTATTGGATTTTGGACTTGCATGGGGCCTGTAGCCCTTTGTTTTGGCCAATTTCTCCCATTTGTATAGGGTGTATTTACTCAATGCTTGTACTCCCATCGTATCTAGGAAGTAACTAACTTGCTGTTGATTTTACAGGCTCATAGATGGAAGGGACTTGCCTTATCTTGGATAAGACTTCTGTTCTCATGATAGTGAATTCTCAGGAGATCTGATGGTTTTATAAGGGGCTTTTTGTTTTGCTTGGCACTCATTCTCTCTCCTGCCTCCCTGTGAAGAGGTGCCTTCTGCCATGATTGTAAGTTTCCTGAGGCCTCCCCAGAAATGCAGAACTGTGAGTCAATTAAAACTCGTTTCTATAAATTACCTAGTTTTGGGTATTTCTTCATAGCAGTATTAGAATAGACTAATACAAGTGCCATGGTGTTTAGGTTACTAAAGCTCTGTCTGTAGTATAATTTCAAGTCAGGTAATGTGATTCCTCCAGTATTGTTACTTTTGCTTATAATATCTTTGGCTGTTCTTGGTCCTTTGTGGTTCCATATAAATTAAAATTTTTTTTTCTATTTCTGTGAAAAGTGTCATTAGTATTTCAATATAGATTGCATTGAATCTGTAGATTACTTTGGATAGTATGGACATTTTAACAATATTGATTCTTCTGATCCGTGAACATAGAACATTTGTCCATTTTTTGGTGTCCTCTTCAGTTTCCTTCATCAGTATTGTATAGCTTTCATCATAGAGATCTTTCATGTATTTGGTTAAGTTAATTCTTAGGTGTTTATTATTATGTGTGGTTATTGTAAGTGGATTACATTTTATTTCTTTTTCAGATTATTCACTGCTGGCACATACAAATGCTATTGATTTTTGTATGTTGATTTTTTATCCTGCAACTTTACTGTATCTATCAGTTCTAATAGTTCTCTTGAGGAGTCTAGGTTTTTCCAAATATAAGATCATATCATCTGCAAAAAAAGGATAATTTAACTTCTTTCTTTCCAATTTGGATGACCTTTATATCTTCTTTGTTGTGTCCAAGATCTTAGAGGAAGGCTTCAGTTTTTCCTTGTTCAGTGTGATACTACTAGCTGTGTGTCTGTCATATGTGCCTTTTGTTATGTCGAGGTATGTTCCTTCTATCCCCAGTTTTTTGAGGGCTTTTATCATGAAAGACTGTTACATTTTATCAAATGCTTTTTCAGCATCAGTTGAAATAATTACATGATGTTTTAGCCTTCATTCTATTGTTAATGACTTTGGATGTATTCCCTTCTCCTCTATTTTTTGGAATAGTTTGAGTAGGATTGGTATTAGTTCTTTAAATGTTTCATAGAATTCAGCAGTGAAGCCATCAGGTTCTGGGTTTTTTCTTTTTTTCTGGAAGATTTTTTATTATGTCTTCAATCTCATTACTTGTTATTGGTCTGTTCAGGTTTTGGATTTCTTCCCGGATCAGTCTTGGTACATAGTATGTCCGGAGAAATTTGCCCATGTCTTCTAGATGTTCCAATTTATTGGCATATAGTTTGCTCATTATAGCCACTAAGTATCCTTTGAATTTCTTCAGTCAGTTGTAATGTCTCCTTTTACATTTCTGATTTTATTTATTTGGGTCTTCTCTCCTTTTGGTTAGTCAGTCAGGCTAAAGGGTGTCAATTTTGTTTAACTTTTCAAAAAAGCAATTTTTGTTTCTTTTTTTTTTGGTATTTTTTTTCGTTTCAATTTCATTTACTTCTGCTCTGATCTTTATTATCTTTTCTTCTACTAATTTTGGGTTTATTTACTCTTGCTTTTCTATTTCTTTAATATGCAACATTAGGTTGTTCATTTGAAGTTTTTCCTCTTTTGTGATGTAGACACTTATAGCTATAAACACTTCCCTCTTAGCACTACTTACACTATATCCCATAGGTTCTGGTATGTTGTGTTTCCTTTATCATTTGTTTCAAGAAATGTTTCGACTTCATTCTTAATTTCTTTATTGACCCTCTGGTTGTTCAGGAGCATATTGTTTAATTTCCATATGTTTGTGTAGTTTCCAAAATTCCTCTCATTATTAATTTTTAGTTTTATTCCTTTGTGGTCAGAGAAAATGCTTGATATAATTTCATTTTTTCACTATACCTAATGTATGATCTATCCTGGAGGATGATCCATGTGCTGAGGAAAAGAATGTATTATTCAGCTCTTGGATGAAATGTTCTGTAAACATCTATTAGATCCATTCGGTCTATAGTACAGATTAAGTCTGATGTTTCTTTGTTGATTTTCTGTCTAGAAGATCTATCAAATGCTGAAAGTGGGGTACTGAAGTCTCCAGCTATTATTATTTTGGGGCTCTATTTCTCTATTTAGCTCTAATAATATTTCCTTTATACATCTGTGTGCTCCAGTATTGGGTTCATATATATTTACATTGTTATATTCTCTTACTGAATTGGCCCCTTTTATCATTATTAGCATTTTCTTAGTTTTTATCTTGACATCTATTTTGTCTCTTATAGGTATAGCAACTCCTGCTCCTTTTTTTTGGCTTCCATTGGCATGGAATATCTTTTTCCATACTTTTATTTTCAGTCTATATAGGTTTTTGTCTTTATAGGTGGAGTGTGTCTCTTGTATCAACAGATGATTGTGTCTTGTTTTTCATCCATTTAACAAGTCTGTATTTTTTGATTGGAGAGTTTAGTCTATTTACACTCAATGTTATTATTGATAAGTTGGGACTTACTCCTGCCATTTTGTTATTTGTATTCTGGTTATTTTATGGTCTTTTCTCCCTTCTTCGTTTCCTTTCTGTCTTCCTCTAGTGAAGGTGATTTTCTCTTGTGATATGATTTAGTCTCTTGATTTAAATTTTTGTGTATTCATTTTACATATTTTAGTTTGAGGTTACCATGAGGCTTGCAAATACTATCTTATAAACCATTATTTCACCTGGCAACAATTTAAGACTATTTACCTAAACAAACAAGCAAAAAGGGAATAAATAAAAATTTTATGCCTTAACTTTGTTCCCCTGCTTTTTAACATTTTTTCCTATTTATCTGTTATTTTACTATGTCCTGAAAATTTGTTACAGTTCTTATTATTTGAGTCATCATTTGGTCTTTCTACTTAGAATAAAAGTAGTTTACACACCACTGTCATGGTGTTAAAATATTTTGTGTTTTTCTGTGTACTTACTATTACCAGTGAGTTTTGTACTTTCAGGTGATTACTTATTGCTCATTGATGTCCTTGTTGTTTTCATTGAAGTGCTACTTTAAACATTTCTTTTAAAATAGGTCTAGCACTGATGAAATCCCATCGCTTTGGTCTATCTGAAAAAGTCATTATTTCTCCTACACATTTGAAGGATAATTTAGCTGGATATAATATTCTAGTGTAAAAGTTTTTTCCTTCTGCACTTTAAATATGTCATGTCACTTTCTCCTGACCTGTAAGGTTTACCTTGAAAACTTTGCTGCCAGACATATTGGTGCTCCATTGTATGTTATTTGTTTCTTATTTTCTTGCTGCTTTCAGGATCCATTTTTTATCCTTGACCTTTGGGAGTCTGATTATTAAATGCCTTCGGGTAGTCTTCTTTGAAGTTAAATCTACTTGGTTTTCTGTAACCTTCCTGTACTTGGATATTGATATCTTTCTCTAGTTTGGGGAAGTTCTCTGTTATTATCCCTTTGAATAAACTATCTACCCCTATATTCTTCTCTACTTTCTCTTTAAGGTCAGTAAGTCTTAGATTTGCCTTTCTGAAGTTATTTTCTAGACCATGTAGGCATGTTTCATTGTTTCTTATTCTGTTGTCTCTTCTGATTGTGCATTTTCAAATAGCCTGAAAGAAATATACAGATTGCCATTCTGTCTGTTCTAAGCCACCTAAAGCTGGGGGTGGGGTGACACATGTGTACCCCCTTGGCCACCACCACTGTGACTATTCTGGGACAGACCTGAAGTCAGCACAGTGCTGGGTCTCGCTCAAGGCCTGCTGTAACCACACCCTGGCTACTGCCTATGTTTGCTCAAGGCCCTGGGGCTGTAAAATCAGCAAGTGACAAAGCCAGCCAGGCCTATTTTCTTCACTTCAGGGCAGCGATTTTCCCCAGTACCCAGGTTGTTCCAGAAGTGCTGTCCAAGAGACAGGGTCCAGCATAAAAAACTTGAGCTATATACCTGGTGTTTGATTGTACTGCGGTTGAGCTGGCACTCAAACCACGGGGCACAGATGTTCACCCTCTTTCCATCCCTTTCCAAAGGTAGAAGAGCCTCACCCCACAGCCACCGCTACCCTAGCCCATGAGAAGTACTGCCAGACTACCCCCGATCTTCCCTTAAGGTCCAAGTCCTCTTAAATCATCTTGTGGTGAATGCTGCCTGGCCTGGTATTCAAGTTTCAGGGCAGTGGGCTCCCCTCTGGCCCAGGGCAGGTCCAAAAGTGCCGTCCACGAATCAAGTCCTGGAATTACGGACCCCAAGAGCCTGCTTGGTGCTCTACCCCACTGTGGCCATGCTGATACCTGAAGCCAGCAAGTCTCAGAGGCTCACCCAAGCCCCTCAATATGGTACCTAGGTATCACTGTTGGTTATTCAGGGCCTGAGGCCACTTCAGTTAGCAGATGATGGATGCTGCCAGGACTGGGTCCTTTCCTTTAAGGAAGCAGATTGCTTTGTGGCCCAAGTTGTGTCTAGTAATGTCATCTAAGAGCTGGGGCCCTCAAAACCCTGACCAGTGCCCTATTCTGCTGTGGCTGAGCTGGTATTTGAGATACAAGACAAAGTCCTCCCCACTCTTCCCTCTCCTCTTTTCAAGTGGAAGGAAAGGCTCTCTTTTGGAGCCCTGGGCTGTGCAGCGTGGGGTTATTGGAGGGGTGATGCCAGAATTCTGAACGTGGCTGCCCTAGTTGATATTTCAGTATGTTGCATGCCCCACCCTCAGTCTAATGTCTCTGGGCCTAGTTCAGCACTAGAACTTGCTTATGAGTTGCTGCCTCTATTGCCTAGACTGCCTTCCGTGTTTACTTGAAAACACAGAGTTCTACAGCCCTAGGTTGTGAGGTTTGCAGGCACTCAAGGTCTGACCACTGGGATGGATTTCACTCTGGTTAGGGTGGATATAAATGCTCCTTCAGTGGGTGGGCATCAGCTGAGTTTGGTTCAGGTTTCCTTTCATCTCTAACAGGACAGCACTGACTTCAATGTCTCACAATTACTGTGTTCTCCCTCCCCCAGGTCCCAGAGACGCTCTCTGTACCATGTTGCCACTGCTGCTGGGGGTTGGCATTAGCGATTCCAGACTGTTTTTCTCTATCTCTTCAGTGCCCCTTTCAGCCATATGAAGTAAAACCAGGGACTATACGTGCTTTTCTGATTTTTGGTTCTTATGAACATCTTTTTCTCTGTGTAGATGGTTGTTAACTTGATGTCCTTGCTTGGCGGGGGATGTGGGGAACCTACCAACGGAGCTTTCTATTCTACTATCTTCCTCTACCTCCTCAGACCTGTTTTTCCAAGTAACACTTTTTAGAGCCAGCTTAATATCCCTTTCTCTACACAGGCTTCTGTGGCTTTCCCTTCTTCTGACCTTTTCTCTCATTGCCTATTGGTTTTAAACTTTTTTTATTTTTTTTGTAATGGAGTTTCACTCTTGTTGCCCAGGCTGGAGTGTAATGGCACCATCTCGGCTCACTGCAACCTCCACCTCCCGGGTTCAAATGATTCTCCTGCCTCAGCCTCCCCAGTAGCTGGGATTACAGGCACATGCCACCACACCCGGTGAATTTTTGTATTTTTAGTAGAGACAGGGTTTTGCCATGTTGACCAGGCTGGTCTTCTGACCTCAGGTGATCCACCCGCCTCGGCCTCCCGAAGTGCTGGGATTACAGGCATGAGCCACTGCACCCGGCCTAAACTCTTATCTTATTCAACTTTGTATCATAGTTTTTATGTCTCTATTTTATCAATTCTTTTAGGCTCTGAGGCACTTGAAGGCTAGATCCGTACTTATTTCCAAGTAACTTTGGTCTCCTGCCCCTAGTAGGAACCAGGTGTTAGTTTATAATACTTCCTCTCCAGATCTCCAGTACCATTAAGAAAACAGACACCATGAGATAGAGATTTTCTCAACAATTTGACTCCCGCCACCTCCAATCCTATCCAGGGCTTCATCGTCTTTTCCTTTTGTCTAGAATAGGCATGCCTACTACTTTCTAAAATTAACCCCTCAAAAAAACTGTTTGAACATGTTGATGAATGAAGAAATGAATTCATCGGGATAGCCTGAGTCATTCTATGATAAAAACAAAAACAAATCTTAGTGGTTTAACACATCAAAAGGTTGTTTTTCACTCAGGCTACTTGCAAAATGTGGCTGAGCAGCGGCTTCCACTTCTCCTGGTCACTCCAGGCCCCAGGGTGATGGAGATTTCATCTCAATATGGGCTTCCCAGATCACTGTGGCAAGGGGAGGAGAACATAGTCAGTTATGCCCTGCTCTGAAAGCTCCTACCTGGAAGTGACACACCCACACATATTACTTCCATTATGCCTCAGTTCCACTTTTATTTCATTGACCAAAGCAAATCACATGGCCATGCCTAATTTAAAAGGAAGCAAGGAAGTATAATCTGTTATTTACCTGAAAGGAGACAAGAGCTGGGATATTTATCAACATCACTAATGATTACCAAAATATATGTATACAATAGATTTCAAAGAGACTTTTCTAGCATAAATTTCAGTTATCTTCCCTAATTCTCTCCTGGTTAAAGGTTACACATTCTTTTTCTTTCCTTGGCTCATTGAGATGATGCATACAATTGAAAAAAGAAGAATGAAGTCGCCTGTGGCACAGTGTGGATGCAAGAATGTTTATTACAGACGGGCTCTTGTTTTGGTATAGAGTTCAGGTAGTTTCTCAGATTTAACACACTGAGAGAGTAGAAGCAAGAAAAGTTTGGGAAGTGTCAGACTCAGTTACTTTAGAGGACACTTACTTACACTTAATAATTTGCAATTTAGTGCCTGATGTTCCATACAGATAACATCTGCTTCCCAATTAAAGATATATCAGAAACAATACCCTCAACGATGCTTTTTGGAAGGACATTTTAAAGAGCATCCAGGTGGCTAATAAGTAATCCTTTTGTTGTGGCAAACATTTAGGTTCAGTCCCTGACTCCATTCTGACTTGATGTTCCATGTTTGATAATGTCACTTAACCTTTTCCACATCATTTGTCTGTCTGCAAGAAGGAATAAAGCTCTGCGGGATTTCAAAGCTCTTTGGGATTTGAAAAGAAAAGCCTAGGTGGTAAGTACAACATTGGAAAAGAGAGCCTTTGTGGGTGGTAAGCTTCAACTGATGTATGTTAGCAAGATCTTAAAAATGTATGCTGGCCGGGCGCGGTGGCTTAAGCCTGTAATCCCAGCACTTTGGGAGGCCGAGGCGGGCGGATCACGAGGTCAGGAGATCGAGACCATCCTGGCTAACACAGTGAAACTCCGTCTCTACTAAAAATACAAAAAAAAGAAAAAAGAAAAAAAGAAAGAAAAAGAATTAGCCGGGCGTGGTGGCAGGTGCCTATAGTCCCAACTACTCCAGAGGCTGAGGCAGGAGAATGGCGTGAACCCGGGAGGCGGAGCTTGCAGTGAGCCAAGATAGCGCCACTGCACCACTCCAGCCTGGGTGACAGAGCAAGACTCCGTCTCAAAAAAACCAAAAGTATGCCTTTTGAAAGTGTACATGAGATGGAAGAAAAAACACCTATTCGGAATCAGAACGATGTCACTTCTTAGAGGATTCAGCAACTTTTAAAATGTTCGTTAACTTACTACGCATTTTTTTCATTTAAAACTAGTTTATTTTTATTGTAAACATTTAATTGCATATATTTATGGCATACAACATGACGTTTCAACATGCAATAAGCTAGACAGAGAAAACATACTTTATGATCTCACGTATATGTGGAATCTTAAACGAGTTTCTTTATCACATAAAGAAAAAAAAAAAAGTGAATCAGTGTTTTAACCCAGAATGTTTGACACAGTGTGTGCATCTATGTCAAACATTCTGGGTCAGAACATTCTACTTTAATAACTTTCACTTATAATAATACCATATGGAGACACTGAGTTTCTCACCTCTTTTAGAGTTAATCGTGGTTAGCTATATTGTTGTCTGAGTCAATACAACAGTTGGCTCCCAAAATGGATATTAACATCTCCCAGAGTTACATATATTTTAATAGAAGTAACTTACCATTCCTTTATCTTTTAATGATTCAGAATTGGGACTCAAATAGTCTCTACTGTGCTATTCATAATTAATGTGTAATCGTAGGTTTAAAGTTAAAATTATGAATGTGTGAACTATTATGATGTCACAAATGATGGTTCTGCATATTGAATCATCACCTATATTAAATATGAATAAAATGTAGACAGAGAGACACATCCACATGATACATTTGGCAGAAAAGCAGAGAATACTAATAAAACCACCACCATGAGGATGGGGAAGGTTCCTCTTAGAGTGCGAGTTTAAAATGCAATTTTAAATACTTGACTGAGAAAAGTTTAAGTAGCAAAGTGAAGAAGCGATTGTCTTCAGTGTCTTCATCTGGCAAACTGGAATAACTAACTGCTATCCAGAAAGATCAGATTTTTTGCCCGCAGTCTCATAATGATTAGAGGCAGAAGCAGAATTAGACCTCAGGCCACCATGCTGTCTCCTGTGTTCAGTTTCATTTTCAAAACAGGATTGCCAAATTGTAAACTACGATACCACATTCCCACGGAAGGACCGTAAACCCAGTACTTTTGGCTGTTTTGGGGACACAAAGTGCAAGATAACTGTTGTCTCTATTTTCTGTTTCCCATTTGAGAAAAGGTCAGGATGGGCATCCAGGTTTTCCAGAGGGAGCAGAAACACAGTGATATATCTGAGAGGCAATATCCCCCCAACTCCTGACACTCAACAGCAAGTATAATCTGTTAGACGTTGGCAGTAAGAAAAAAAGTAGCAATCCATTGAGATAGGAAAGAAGTTATCCCCAGTTTGTCCTTGTTTCTCCTTCCTTCATAAAGATATAAAACATACCTGATCTACTTTATTTTTTGAGACAGGGTCTTGCCCTGTTATCCAGGCTAGAATGCAGTGGTGCCATCATAGCTCACTTCAGCCTCCAATTCCAGGGCTCAAGTGATCCTCCTGCCTCAGCCTCCCAAATAGGACTACAGGTGTATGCCACCCTGGTCAGCTAATTTTTATTTTTATTTTTTGTATAGCCAGGGCCTTCCTATGCTAGTCTCAAGTGATCCTCCTGCCTTGGCCTCCCAAATAAGCTAGGACTACAGGTGTATGCCACCATGCCCAGCTGATTTATTTTTATTTTTATTTTTTCTGTAGCCAGGGCCTCCTTACGCTAGTCTCAAGTGATCCTCCTGCCTTGGCCTCCTTAAACACTGGGATTATAGATGTGAGTTCACTGTGCCCAGCCCTGACTACATTTTTTTGAGCTCAAGCTAGGACATGATTTAAATTTAAACTGATATCATTGCTTTATTTGACTCAATTTCCTATGATGGTAGGTGAAAACAATAATTACGTGAACTCATAGGCATTTCTGAAAATATACAAGGCCTTGTGAGCTGGAGTTCAATTCTCATTTCTGGCTGCATGTTCCATTGTTATTAATAGAACTCATCATGCTCTGCCATGTCATTAAGTGATAAGTGGCATTAAATAATATGAAACTTGGAATTCCAATTTATGATGTTAGCCAATACTTTTGCCTAAACAAATAAAAAATAATAAAAATCAATGATTATCTTCTGATCACACTTAAGGAATTTTAAAAGATCAAATCTAATGAAAACAAAGAGAAATACCTTGATGTGATTTAACCAAGAGAATGAAAAGGAAAACAATGTAATAATGTTTATCAAGCATATGGACGATTCTTGGGAGAAAAAAAGTGATCAACACAATAAAAGTTTATCAGACATATGTATTTCTTGACAGCAAGGGTTACTCAGTAGAGAAATGGCTGGACCATCTAATGTATACATTTTCTTTCTATTTGTTTGGCCAACTATTTACTACAAAACAACTTCCTATTTGGAAAGGATTGGTGAGGGCATAAATAATAACGGGCCTTTATTTAGTAAAACTCCAATGGAAAAGATCATAAGAGCATCAATTTTCAAGCTGTGTTTATGGATTTCAGAGTAGTTTCATCTATAGAACAAAGACTCGATGACAAATATTGAAATGAGATTCTCTGAATATTGGGCTATACAGAAGTGCAATGTGGAGGAGGGTGTGGGATGCTTGTTTGCTGCAAGAGTGCTCTCCTTAGCACACTTGAGGCCAGGACAAACCAAACACAATCCATAACTCAGTTAATAAACGGAGGGGTGTATTAATCCATTTTCATACTGTTATAAAGAACTGACTGGTTATTTATAAAGGAAAGTGGTTTAACTGACTCACAGTTCAGAGCGGCTAGGGAGGTGTCAGGAAACTTCCAATCATGGCAGAAGGTGAAGGAGAAGGCAGGAAGGAGAAGTTTGAGCGAAGGGGGAAGAGCCCATTATAAAACCATCTGATCTCATGAGAACTCACTCACTATCATGAGAACAGAAACTGCCCCCTTGATTCAATCACCTCCACCTGGTCTCTCCCTTGATACATGAGGATTATGGGGATTACAATTCAAGATGCGATTTGGGTGGAGACACAAAGCCTAACCATATCAAGGGGGCACCACGTCCCCATTTCTCTCTGTTAGTTATAACACTCAGGTATATTCATGAAGTCATGCAGACTTAAAGCCTTGCATATCATTTCAGAAACATACGTCCACAGTCTTTGGAAAGGAATTAAGAAGAACTAACATTTGCTGAGGACTTGCATCTACCTAACACTCTACTGGGATCCTTCGTATACATCAGATACACACATCAACCCTAGGAGGCAGGTATTACTATGATTCCCCATTTTTCTTGTGGAAAAGCTAATGTAGAGAGAGGTCACTTAACTTTACTGAGTTTGTAAGTAGCAGAGCTGAGATCTAAATGCAAATCTGAAACCTCCAGAGCATGTGTTTTTCTCACTACTCTTTGCTTCCTGTCTTACTATGTTTGCTTGAAAGGAAATATTTTTAACTAAGGGCAAAATGGCAAGCATTTAGTTGAACTACCGCTGGTGAATTTTAAAGAGGATTTCTACATACGGTATTACAATTTTACTGAGTTTCTTGGTTAGCATGTTTAATATTCAGCTCCACAGAACTGAGGTATGCTTGTGGATTAATTATTTTTATGCAGTGGTGAATATTTTTAGAATCAAACTGTTATAATAGCTAAATTCAGGCATGTCCATATGCACTCAAGCGCACGCACACACACACATAGAACAGATTAAGAGACCTAATTTTATTGAAGGAAGCATCAATATTTATGCTTGGCAAAGTGTATAGACAGAAATTTTCAATTAAGTAGGCAGAATAAAATAGCAAAACTGAAGTTGAATCTAAACTAGTTTGAATGTTTAAGAATCAATGGAGTTAATAACATAGTTAGCTGAAGATTGGGGATAAAAATCCTCTCTGTTTCACTTGGATGGGAAAACCTCCCAGCCCCCTTTTTCTACCTTGTGGAGCTGCATATTGATGATGGCATTATTGTGCCAATCGGGTTTTGGTTTGTGTCCCTAAGACACACGTATATGTGACTTGTTTAAAGCAAATCACAATGAGAAAAGCACAATTTGGTAACATTGGTTTGACCATTCTTTCCACTGTCAATGTTTCTGTCTCTTAATGCCTTGAGTCTATTTTCTTCTGATTCCTGATTTTGGCTTCTGCTTAAGGATTAGCCCTCAAAATAACCTAGAATATGAGCCTAGAATCTTTCCACAGTGCCTAGCTCCCTTTAAATTGACTGGTTCATTCCACACAAAATCCTGCTCTTAGTCGATTGAAAAGCTACCACTATCCGAAGTTCATTTCTGAATAAACAACAGTCCAAAACAGGAGTCCAGGCCACTTATCCATATCTTATCTCATTACTCTTCCTTATCATTTTTTTGTAGACTTTCTCATCTTGATTCCAGTCATTTGCCGCTGCTTTCCACCTTGTACTGGGGATAAGCAATCTAATATTTTATTTTGCTATAAATTGACAAATTGTAACTGTATATATTTATGGGATAAAATGTGATGTCATGATATAGGTATACAATTTGGAATTATTAAATCAAGTATATTAACATATTTATCACCTCAAATATTTATATTTGTTTGTGGAGAGAACATTTGAAGTTTACTCCCTTAGCAATTTTCAAGAATACATTATTGTTACCTACAGTCATCATTCTCTGCCATAAATCTCAAAAAATGTATTCCTCCTGTCTAACTGAACTGTTATACTCTTTGACCAACATCTCCCCATTACCCACACCCCCAGCATCTGGTAACTACTAATGTATTCTTTGTTTCTATAAGTTCAATTGTTTTGGATTCCACGTGTAAGTGAAATCCTACAATATTTGTTTTTCTGTGCCTGGCTTATTTTACTTAGCATAATATCCTCCAGGTTCATCAATGTTGTCAGAAATGACAAAATTTCTTTTGATTTTAAAAAGATAAATTGTATTCCATTGTGTATATATACCACATTTTCTTTGTTCATTCATCTGCTGATGGACACCTAGGTTGATTCCATACCTTGGATATAGTGAATGGTGCTGCAATGAACATGGTAGTGCAAATATTTCTCTGAAATATTTATTCCAAATCCTTTGGGTATATAACCAGGAGAGGGACTGATGGCTCCTATGGCAGTTTTACTTTTTGTTTTTTGATGAACCTTCACACCATTTTCCACAATGATTGTACCAATTTACATTCTCACTAACAGTTTACAAGAGTTCCCTTTTCTCCACATCCTCGCCAACACTAATATTTTGTCTTTTGCTATAGTAGCCATTCTGACTAATATAAGGTAATATCTCATTGTGTTTTTAATTGGCTTGTCCCAATGTTTAGTGGTGCTGAGCATTTTTTCATATATTTGCTGGCCGTTTGTATGTCTTATTTTGAGAAATGTCTATTTAAGTTCTTAGGTCATTTTTAAGTCAGTTTGTTCTCTTGCTGTTGAATTGTCTGAGTTCCTTATGTATTTTAGATATTAACTCTTTATCAGATATTAACACACACACACACACACACACACACACACACAGAGACAGAGACAGAGAGAGAGAGAGAGAGAATAGATCAAGGGATCTAATTTTATTGAAGGAAGCATCAATATTTATGCTTGGAAAAGTGTATAGACAGAAATTTTCGATTAAATTATTAACATCTGATAAAGAGTTACTATAATTTTCATTGCCTACCTGTATAGAAGTAGCAGACACAGAATAACAATTATGTTTTTATTTCTCAATATATCCATATGTAGCTTCATTTTTTCTTTCTCTTGTCTAAATAAGCAGTACAATTTGGGTTCTTGTACCTGATGATATCAAGCACTATTTTATTTTTTTCTTTTTTCAAAATTTTATTTCAGGTTTGGGGTGCATGTGCATGTTTATTTTATAGCTACATTGCATGTTGCAGGTGTTGGGTGTGCAGATTGTTTTGTCACCCAAGTAATAAGCATAGTACCCGATAGGTAATTTTTTGGTCCTCCTCCACCCTCTGTCCTCAAGTAGGTCCTGTTGTCTGTTGTTCGCTGCCTTGTGTCCATCTGTACACAATGTTTAGCCCCCACTTATAAGTGAGATCATGCAGTATTTTGTTTTCTGTTCCTGTGTTAGTTTGCTTTGGATAATGGCCTCCAGGTCTATCTGTGTTGCTGCAAAGGACATGATCTCATTATTTTTTATGGCTGCATAGTATTCTATGGTGTACATATATGTACCTCATTTTCATCATTCAGTCTACCATTGATGGGCATTTAGGTTGATTCCACATCTTTGCTATTGTGAATAGAGCACTGTTTTAGAGCATGAATTTAAGTATCTGCCTGTAGTTTGACTCAAGGAAATTCTGGGCAAGAGGTACCTCATACCACATTTAAAGCCTGTCGGACTTACCAACCTAGTTTATCTTTTGCCAAGCTTCCATCTAGGATCAATTTGGGTGCTCTGTCTGACCGCATCATTTGGATCACGAACTGTATGTACTACTTTCTTCATAACTAAAGAAGTGACTTTGTGTATGTCATGCTTTGCAGGCACTCAGGGTACTCTTATTTATGTAATTTTCATTGCTTACCCTATAGATACAGAAAATACAGATTAGTAATTACATTTTTGTCTCTCAATATATCCATGTGAAGCTGCTTTTAAAGAATAAACACTTCATATTTATTTATTTTCTCCTAACAGCAAAAGATTAGAAAATTCTGGGAATCCAAGGATGTGACTCAGTCAGCTACAGTAATGTGACCAGTATTGCACGTTTCCAGTGGGTTCCAATGCAGTTACTCAGATACTAGGAGAAGGATGAAATAAAATTAATTGAATAAACATTATACAGGAAATGTATTATAATTGGTGTTAGCATTTTCTTTTCAGGGTAAAGGAAGTACCTAAAATTTTTCTAAAGTAAGATTTTGCTTTTCTTGTTTGTTTGGTTTTTGTTTTTTTAATGTTAACTCAATCTTAAATGTAAGCTGGAAACATATAGAATTGAAAACCCATTAGAAATTATTACATCCTTGGCTATTTTATTATTAATCAGTAAGAGGATTGAAAAGGTTTACCATCTATTACCTGACTAGACAACCAGTGGGAAAATAAAATTGCATCCAAATGTAATGTTGAATAATTGACATGTGTAGGCTGCTGAGGACTTTACTCACATGCCCTGCAATTATACCTTCATTATATCCCACTGATTCAAGGATAAATCTCAGTGTAGTAGCAGCATTACACAGATAAGGTGGAATATCACAGGTGAAATTAGGCCAATTAAGCCCATATAATTCTGAGACTAGTTAAATTTGTTCATACCAGATTGCTTGGTTAGTGTAAATCATATTTACCTGTTCATCTGATTATGATTTTACATTGTGTTTAGTCTTATCCAAATGAGTGGAACTTAGGCTATGGACAAAAAGATACTGACCTTATTATTTTAGTTATTCCTAGCACTAGTTTTAAGGGCTTGTCCATTGACCAGGCTATAAGTTTTATCCCTGCTCCCTCATCAGAAATTGTGTCCATTGGCCAGGTGCGCTGGTTCATGCCTGTAATCCCAGCACTTTGGGAGACCGATGTGGGTGGATCACCTGAGGTCAGGAGTTCGAGACCAGCCTGGCCAACATGGTGAAACCCTGGCTTTACTGAAAATGCAAACATTAGCCAGGCATGGTGGCACATGCCTGTGATAGCAGCTACTCAGGAGTCTGAGGCAGGAGAATCACTTGAACCCGAGAGGCAGAGGCTGCAGTGAGCTGAGATTGCGCCATTGCATTCCAGCCTGGGCGACAAGAGTGAGACACTGTCTCAATTAAAAAAACAAACAAACAAACAAACAAATGTGTCCATTGAAGCTAATGTTGTAGAGTATCCTCTAGCTGGGCCATCCTTCCTGTCACTCTTCCCTGACTCACTGTTACTCATCTTGTTTGTTTTGTTTTGTTTTGTTTTTTTCTTTGAGATTAGTCTCACTATGTCGCCCAGGCTGGAGTCGCCCAGGTTGGAGTGCAGTGGTGCGACCTCCACTCAACGAAAGCTCCGCCTCCTGGGTTCACATCATTCTCCTGCCTCAGCTTCCGGAGTAGCCGGGACTACAGGCACCTGCCTCCACACCTGGCTAATTTTTTGTATTTTTAGTAGAGACAGGTTTTCACCATGTTAAACAGGATGGTCTCGATTTCCTGAACTTGTGATCCACCCGCCTCAGCCTCCCAAAGTGCTGAGATTATAGGCGTGAGCCACTGCACCCAGCCACTGCTACTCATCTTTTAGGCCTAGAAAAAGCCTTTCTTTTCTGCTCCTTTCATGCTGCACCCCTCTGAGGTCCAGGTTATATGACTCGAAAGGAATGTATGACAGCCAACAGTAGCGTAGCATGATTACGTTAGTCCCTCTCGGTCCCACACAGATGTGCTTTGACTGATGGACCCAGATGTCCGTAGGTGGGTCTTATCAAGAATAAAGAAGCACTTACCAACTTTTAAAACTCTTTTTATACACTCTTGTTTGTTTGTTTTTAGTAAGTGAAACGTTGCAGTTATTTATCTCAAACAATTAATCTTCAATTTATAACTATTCATCTGTATATACTATATTTAAATAACTGGCTTAAACCCTTGGGCAGCTGCTCACAGGAATACATGGTTCAGGTTTCCCTTTCACGTAAATCACCCTACATTGTGTTTTACACTGTATTAGTCTGTTTGCATCACTGTAAAGGAATACCTGAGGCTATGCAATTTATAAAGAAAAGTTTAATTGGCTCATGTTTCTGCAGGTTGCACAGGAAGTATAGTGCCAGCATTTGCTTCTGGTAAGGCCTCAGGAAGCTTATAATCATGACAGCAGGTATATCATATGCTGAGAGCAGGAGCAAGAGAGAGAGAGGAGAGGCACCATACACATTTAAACAACCAGATCTCAAATAAACCAACTGAGCAAGAACTCACATATCACCCAGGGGGTGGTGCTAAACCATTAATTAAGGATCCACTCCCATGATCCAATCAGCTTCCACCAGGCCCCACCTCCAACACAGAGAAGTACATTTCAACATGAGATTTGGCAAGGACGAACATCCAAACCATATCATACATGAAGTCACACACCAGTGTGCTTACTTATCATTTATACCTGCCTTTGTTTATCATGTAAACTTCTTGAGGGCAGCCAAAGTGCCCTCACTAAGTCACGAAATAACGAAAACGAGGTTTGGTATACAGTAGATGTTCAGTGTTATAAGATGATTGAATGCAAAATGGCTAGCATTTCTTGGATGGTTTTTGTATGTAACATCATGCTAGGCACTATCCCATGCAGTTATGAGGTACTTTCTATAATTATTCACATTTTACAGATTAGGATACCGTGAACCATAGAGTTCAAAATGTATAAGTTCACAGAGCAAGTAGGTAGCTCAGTGGGGATATGACCTATTAATATAATGCTCTAATCTCAAAGCCCTTGACCTTAAATATTATGAACAATGCCTCTGATATTTGAATTTCCCCCTCCAAGGAAAATGGAGACCTGGGACACTATAGCAAAGATTGGGCCTGTTGCCTCAGGAATCTTGGATAGGCTATCATTTTTCCTGAGACTACAGCATAAGAAGCCATGGAGATGCTATCAAAGAAACATTACCCTATGGACAAATGATGATGGAGATTGGCAGACTATCCCACTCAGCCATCAGACTGAAGGGGGTAGGCAAAGGGTGACTCCAAACACAAGACCATGCCAAGGGAACTGGTGAAGAGCAAGATGGGTCCAAACAGAGGGTTGAAGCCAGAGTGTCGAGCGATCACTGAACTAGGAAGAGTGGCCGTGGCAGGGTGTGTTTTTGTAAAGATGCCAATCAGCTTAGACAGCTGAACAAGCATCCATCCATCCAGACTCATTTATTGAAAACCATCTCTTGATCAGCCACTGAAGATACAGAGCTACATAAGCCATAGATCCTGGAGCAATGGGGAAGGAGATTCTATATATTTGCCCAAAGTTTGGTGCACAGTGGATGGTCACACTACCCTGCATCCATGGCTGCCTATCAGTAATTGATGCTGATAGCAGATTCTTTCATTGAGCACTTAATATGAGGTAGGCACTGTTCTAAGAGCTTCTCATGCTTTAAAATCAATCCTCACAGTAACTCTTTGAGATAGGTATGAGTAGCATCATCATTTTCCAGATGATGGAATGGTGGCATAGAGAAGTAAAGGGATTTGTCCAAGAACACACACGTAGTCAGGTCAGAGCTGGGACTGAAAACTGGGCAGTGTGACTCTTAATTTCTTAATTTGAGCTCTTAATTTCCACATGCATTAACTCTCTGTCAATTATTCCCTAAGTTTCCTTTAATCCAATGACATTTATTCATTCATCACATTTTTATTGAGAACATACTACATACCTAGCACTTGGCTAGATGCTAGGAATGTAGCAGTGAAGAAGATAGGCAAGGCTGTAACACCAATATAAAAGGACTGTAAACTGACCCATGATATTAGAGAAGGTAATGATACCCCACCTGCCCCCTGCATGACCCCAACAATGTCCCTTCTCTATTGGTAAAAGCTGCACCTGCTGCCCAGTAAAAGGCAGTACTGAATCAAGAGAAACTCCATCCACTTTCATGACTCAGACTAACTGGTAGGACTTTGCTTCTAGTTCCTTCTGTGCTGGGATTGGTTAACATACGTATATAATGACACATAATTCAGTCACTGTATAAAATGGGATTCATACTGGAATATCTGATCTCTGGAACCAAAACATTTAACTTGACAGCAAGCATACTAATTGATAATCTGTGGTTTCACTATTGCCCTTAGACAAAAAAAAATGGCCTTTCTTGCTTAAACTAAAGATCATCAGTCTGCACCTCCCTAAGGCAGTCTGGGTCAGAGTCAGCTTAACACTAGATGGTGCACTTGAAAATCAAACACATGTCTACTTGAATTTGTATTTTGATACATTATTATGATAAATACTTAGCGTTGTTGAGTAGTTTCCTAACATTAAAGCTGAGCTGATTAAAACATTTAGAGAACAAGGTAAGTGGGTGTACAAACTGTTCTTGCTTTCAGGTTCAATGGTTAATAACTGAAAATTCAATTTTTAAGGATAACAATAGGAGGTAAGAAAGCACTACCTTTTGAAAAACAGATTTCAGCTGGACCGTTCTATAGTGGAATGAATACAGGCTATTATCTTAAAAAAATGTATTTTACTTATCTCAGAATCAGATTCTATATTGCACCTCTCTGTACTTTGACTCATCTTAATCCCCATCCTGCCTCTTTTATTCTGGTTTTAATATCAATTTTTAATATCATTTTTAATATCAATTTTATTGGCTTTGGTATTAAGAATCACAAATGCTAGAAATCAGTGTCATATTTTGGATTAGCCAAAGTGAGGTACCTTTGAATTCAAATGCACAGATTTTGACATGGAGCTCAGGACAGGGGCCCCGGGAAATTTTTTTTTTTTTTTTTTTTTGAGACAGAGTCTCGCTCTGTCGCCCAGGCTGCAGGCTGGAGTGCAGTGGCCGGATCTCAGCTCACTGCAAGCTCCGCCTGCCGGGTTTATGCCATTCTCCTGCCTCAGCCTCCCGAGTAGCTGGGACTACAGGCGCCCGCCACCTGGCCCGGCTAGTTTTTTGTATTTTTTTAGTAGAGACGGGGTTTCACCGGGTTAGCCAGGATGGTCTCGATCTCCTGACCTCGTGATCCGCCCGTGTCGGCCTCCCAAAGTGCTGGGATTACAGGCTTGAGCCACCGCGCCCGGCCAAATTTTGTATTATCCATTCAACACACATTTATGACAGGCCAGGCCCTGTGCTGTGGGTTGGGATATAAAGTTCAATAATATGTATACCCTGGCTCAACAAGCTTGCAATCTAATGGGCAAGTAAGACACAACCAGATGACTGTAAGATGGGGTGAATCCTGAGAGGTATCTGGAGCTGGGTTAGTTCCAGCAGGAGTGTTCGTCTGTGGCTGAGGTCCCCAGATGAGGACCATCACAAAACCATCCAGATGGGAGCCATAGGTTAAAGTAGTGGTGGTTAACGGGACCAGCTTTTGCATAAGCCCCCAGATCAGTACGAAGGCTTTGTTCTAGGAAGTAGAATCTATGAGGCCTTGGGCAAGTAATTAAATGTTCGAAGCATCTATTTCTGGAACTACTGAAGACTTTCATGCAGAGGAAGGATATACTCATATATCTGCTTTAGGGAGATTTCTTGAGCATCTGCATGGAGAGTAGAGGGTTGGAGGAGGCAAGCCTGGAGGCAGGAACAGAGAGGAGAGACCGGAGCTCTGTTGAGGAAATCAGTGCCTCCAAATGCAGGCTCTTTTATATGCATTGCCCAGCATCTGGCAACGCTGGTGCTGACAATGATTCACCATATACAGTACTTACTTCAGGTTTGGCAAGTATCCAGGGAGAAGCGAGGAAATCTATTCCTCCTCTCTGCTCAGCACACAGGGCCCATTCAGTATCATTTCTTTAGACTACGGCTGGGCTTCTTGCCCTCCAATCCCCGAGCTCCACCAGCCCTCGGGAAACGACAGGCCCTGGGAATCAGAGAGACAGTGCCCTTCCTCATCACGCTCAGCTGCCCTACTGTCTAGGAGATCATGAATTGTCCTGGAGGCAGCGCTGCTTTTAGTGCATTTGCTAGGAGGGTCTCCTGGATGTAAACTCTGTCTGGCCCTAGCCCCCCAACAGGATGTGGGCAGCCTGCATCTCCGCTGGACTGGAGTCAAAATACCAAAGCACAGCACCTTCGAGCTCCATGCCTCCAGAAGGGCTTATCCCTGTGCACTGGGATGGTGCTTGTTTGCAAGGTAAATTTTAAAGCAGTTTGCATTTTTTTTCCATAGCACTTTTACTGCTCTGTCTTTGGAGTTGCTCTTCAATAACAGTAACAACCAAAATAAGGCCTATGCCTTTTTGTCTATTGAGGCCATTGAGGAATGCTTCCATAAAGAAACCTGTTTAACTTTTCTTAAACCAGCTTCTTCAATGGATTTGGCATTGAACTCTTTTCCCATACATCTGATAATAGCTCTATTGAAATGACTTGAACAAATGCTATAGTAATTAATCTAGGAGGGGTAGGCGGGATTCAGAAAGTGTGGTGTGAGGTGTGATGGAGAAGGCCTGGTTTGGGGTCAGCTTTGTACATTACCATCCATGTGACTGGGTAAGTTAGTCAACTGTCTAAGCCTCTGTTTTCTTTTCTGTAAAACTGAGATAGCACTCAGCCAGACACGGTGGCTCACGCCTGTAATCCCAGCGCTTTGGGAGGCCGAGGCAGGCGGATCACCTGAGGTCAGGAGTTCGAGACCAGCCTGGCTGACATGGTGAAACCCCGTTTCTACTAAAAATACACAAAATTAGGTGGGTGTGGTGGTGCACACCTGTAATCCCACCTACTCAGGAGGCTGAGGCAGGAAAATCGCTTGAACCCGGGAGGCAGAGGTTGCAGTGAGCTGAGATCTCACAATTGCATTCCAGCTTGGGCAACAAGCGTGAAACTCCATCTCAAAAGAAAACAAACAGACAGACAAAATCTAAGATAACACTCAATTTGAGGATTGTCATGAGGAATATCTGAGATGTACTACACAGATCTGCTGGTATATAACAAATAATTGGTAGTTATTATTCTACAGTATGGGCAAGCATGAATCTGGGCTTCCAGGAATTACTTCTTCTAGTACAACTGTATTCACTCATTAAGGTTTTAGCTGCAAAACCTGCAATTGACCCAAATATGATCTATTTGTAACAGAACAACAGTAGGTTTATTTCAGGAGTTAGGGTAGAGGCAGAATATGGAATGGGGCTAAGGGGAAACTTGAATCTGTGCTTTCTAATAATGAACAATGTAGGCATACCTTCTAGAAAAGATCCCTAGTCTTCAAGTCCGGGATATTAATAATTAACGCATTTTGTCTGTTCATTGTTGTTTCTGTTTTACTACTTACATAGGACAATAAGGCACTGGACATAAGCTATGAAGACATTTTGAATAATAAGGAAAGCAGTGTGATCTGGGGGGTCCTTTACATGCCTAAAACTTTTACCCACCTGCTGGCTGTTGCTAGAAATGACATATCACAAAGCTCGTTTTTCCATAGTTAGCTATAAAACTGCTGCATAGATGACGGATGGATGAATGGATGCACGGATGGATGGATGGCTAGATTCTGCACAAAGTTCCGGTGCTGTTACCTTGATAAATTGTCCCTTCGCAGACAACATTCCTTTTCTTGTGTGAAGTTACCTATTTTGTAGCCTCCAACTCGTCTCTTTCCCCAGCTACAGGTCCCCAGTTTCTGCTGCCATTGCCTACATGTCAGTCTCAGTCTCCCAGTCCTCTGACACTCTGACTGCCTCACCGTTTTAAGCAGGTTCTTTATCTACAAATATCTCTGCTAGGGAAAGTCTAATTCACAGCTCATACTTTTCATCAGAGCTGTCAAATACATGCCATAGACACTGGACTCTCAGAAACTCCTATTCCACCGGCCCTTGCCATTCTTTTGGAGTTCAGAGGTCAAAGGACAGGAAAGCTCCTAGTTCTGTGAGTGGGAGGGGAGTTAAGAGTGGGAACAAACGTCAGCAGATGACACTCCCTGACATCGCTTCCCCTTTCTCAGAAGTGGTGTTTTGTTGGTTGCTTTCCCACAGCTGAACTTGTCATAATGGAGCTCTGTTCTCCCAGGGCTTGTTAATTGCAGCATCACTGGGTTAAAGAGAGAGAGAAAAAAAGAAAGCCTTCAAGAATGTAGGGAATCTTGTCTTAATTCATTCTGATACCTAGTCCCTTACTGCAGTGTCAGTTTTCAATCTTATTTTTGATATACCAAAAATTATCAATTCAACGTCATACTGACATACTCAGATTTCCGATATTTAAATAAACCTTTATGCTAATTAAGTGTAAATTACATTAGCTATATCGGGTTACAGCACAGCGTATCATCCAACAGTTACATAATCTTTTGAATTCTGTCAAAACAGCGTTAGCTTTTTTTTCTTTTTTCAGGGGAATCTCTGTTAATATCTTGTGAATATCTAGGCCCCTCAGTGAAATTTTTTGACAACTAATTTTCTAGAGAAGCAAATACCAGTTATACTTGGAGTTGGCTTTGATCCTTTGATCTGGTGATGATGTGGGTGTGACAGTGGGGGAGGAAAAAGACTGAGTATAGTTCACTTGATGATTTATATAGCTCCTTTCACAGGATTAGAGTGAGAATCCTAAAGAAAACAGTATTGTTTGAAGCCATAATAATTAGGAGGTTTCTTTTTAGCTGGACTAAATTCCAAAGCTATCCCAGTGGCTTGGAAGTCAGAGAGTCCATTTCATTCTGTGCTTAAGAAGCATTCCTCTGAAGGAGTCCTGCTGATTCTGGGGATTAAGGAAGAACTTCCTGGTGTTAATTAATTAATTGCATGTAACACTTTAATTTAAAATGAGTCTCTCCAGTTTCAGAATAAATAAAATCCTCTAACCTGTGAAAGTAAAATTAAATTAAATGCTGATGGCCATATTGCCAACCCTGTCTGTGCATACAAGTGCATTTCTTTAGGACTGTCAGTACCAACGCTGCCAGGACCATGGCCTGTACACTTAAGAGAATTCAGCTAAGTCCAAGAACAGACACTGATCTTCTTAAACCAGGCTTTAATGTTTACCATGTGGATTGCCAGGGTTCCAGTTAGGGGAGGGATGGAGCTTGGCAGATCCATTACCAATAGCAGGACTCAGCCCATGTTGTCCTCTTCTAAACCAAAGACAGAGCAGCAGCATTTGCTTCTTTATCAGGTGAATTCTCTCAAGGACCTCAGGGCCTCTGTGGGGAGCAGAGGTCACTACAGGGTAGCAGACAGAGCATTTTCATGCTATGGATCTTAACCATTTGGTATGCAAGCTCATTTGTGCATTCTTATTATTCCTGTGAACTAAATGCTCCCAGAAAGCGAAGTTCCCCTTGTCTATCTCCAGGCCCGCACAAGTGCTGCTTACAAGCGGGGCAGGGGCGGGGGGGGGTCCTCCATCTACTAGCTCCTAACCATGCTGCAGCTCTGAGGCCTTTCCTGAGCCTACCAGACAGAATACAAAATTTCATTGGAATTTACTCACCTTTAAGAGGTGTCAAAAACAAGCACCTTGCTCTATTTTTCTGACCCCAATCTTGGTCCATTTGCAGACTTTTATCTGGGCTTTTGGTCTGTGGTAGATGCGGACATGCCAGTTCTGCTTCTAGACTGTGCTATAAGCCCTCCTATCTTACAACATTGCCTGCACCCACAGAAGTATTGTAAAAGTCTCCATAGCAGGGTACTGGTTAACTAAGGAAAGTACTTGAAGCTTTTCTGTCCTTTCTCCAGTGACTGCTTCCCCAAGGTTTCAGACTCTCTGATAATGCCATCATAGTTGTCTTTCTTTTCCTGCTTGGGCTTGATTCTTGAACTTCAGCCTCTTCTCCATGACTCTCGGAAAATGCCACAGGATGTGGTGAGTGTAGATGCGTCAAGGCTTTAGTCTGCCCAATCACAGCAAGAAGAGGCTGCCCTGAAGCACCCACTGCAGACCTCTTTTATAATATAATACAATTCATGGAAAGGGATTGGACAATTTTTTGTCCAATCCCTTACCATGGCTCAGTGCTTTCTGATGGTCATTGGATCCTATCACATACTAAGCGCTACGCCCAACCCTGCACTGACCAGCAACTGGGGTATGGCTCCTTCTTCCTCAGAACACACATGACTCTTTGCTTCTACTCAGCAAGGTAACTCTCATCCAGGCTGGAATTACAGAACTACCTGGTGGTCCTGTAATTGCAAGTGGCTTAGTAGCCCTCGCTCTCAACAGAGCAACTCCTCAAGGGTGGATGAAACCCTTAGTCATCCTGTTCCTCCCTATAATGTCTAGAACATGAAGGCATTTCAATAGTTTCTGAATGAATTGACTCTGTTGTAGCTGTCCATCGTGGCAAAACTCTAGGAGAGAATAAGTAGCCAAGAGGCAGGAGGGGAGACTCAACGTAAAAGGAGAATCTATTTGTGGAAAGAGTGCCTCAAAATGGTCTTTAAACATGCAGCATTATGGATTTAACATTATGAAGCCTTTCCTTAGAAGTTTGCCTTGGTTAGTATCATCGGCTTCATTCAAATGTGGAAACCCCACATATTCATCCTAAGTAAAAAAACTGTTGTGAAATTTCTATCTTTGTAAAGACATTGGGTCTGGTTATTAAGTGGTAGGGAAGAGAGAAAGGCATCTTTAGAGGTCAAGTGAGGATTCAGCTTCTTTCTGGGTGTATTATCTCTTCTTCCCCAATAAGACCACCCTCCTTAGTTGCTAGATAGGAGTTGTTTTGACACAGGCAGCCTAATAACCTAATAAAGGCAACCAGTATAGTTGTATTTTCTTGTTATTTTTAATGAAACTTTGTTATATGCAGATGGTAGTAAGTATCTTTGGGCTCAGAGCCAAATTTTTGGTCTTGCTTCAGTGGAAATTCATAACTAATGAAGTGCTCAATTATTAACTGTCCTTCTTAGCTCATCATAGAAAACTTTAAACTGGGGTATCCATAGTGATCTGATAAAAGAACCTTTTATTGGGCAGCTTATGCTGTGGAAACAAAACAAAAAATCTAAAATCTAAATGACTTATAATAGCCAAGGTTGATCTCTTGCTCATTTGCTCATGCCTCACGTCTACTGTGGGGTGTCTACACACATCTTTCTTTCTTTCTTTCTTTCTTTCTTTCTTTCTTTCTTTCTTTCTTTCTTTCTTTCTTTCTTTCTTTCTTTCTTTCT